>NW_008666965.1:0-25377 GCF_000695815.1 Acanthisitta chloris | reverse complement strand
GCAAGAATCTCACTTCTTACACATCTCAAAAGACTTCAGCTAAGATTTCAGAAGCTCTGTGTGTGTGAATGCACATGTGAGCCTCTGCTTACTTATTTTCCAATAATCTGTCAGAACCAGATGCTGGAATAAGTATATTAAATCATTTTTGTATAAGGAAAGAGATGAACAATGTTAATAGCAGTCCTTTTTTTGGATACTTTGCAAAATGCTTCCCCTAAATTTCTATTGGGTTACACATTCCTTTTATGAACTGCAACCAAAGTGGGTCATTTGGCTTGTAAAAGACATCATTATTTTTGGCTGTGTGTTAATTAGTTCACTTCCACTGATTATCATTAATACCTGTGGCTGTATGATTCGCATAGGCCAATAATATGCACATAAAACTGAGAGAATGCAGATAAAATACTTAGAGTGACTTAAAAAAGATTAAACACAAGCTGCAAATACAGAAACATAAGAGACCTGAAATGAAAAAACGACATATTAAACATCAAATTTAAATCTGCTTTACGGAAGGATTAAATGCTCACTGTGGACTGTGAGAGAATCCATTTCTAATGGTGAATTTGTATCATTCCACAGGGAACCCTATCAAGGCACAGCTGACTAATGACTATCATTTTCACTTGATTTCATTAGTATTTAAGTTATAGCATGAAGTACATTCCCTTTGGTGCCCTGAAAGTTAGTGATTTACATACATTCACTGCAAAGCTTTTGCTTTGGCTCATATAAAAATGATTTGCTAGTAGAGAGAGTATTCTTACTTATGCCTACCTAAGTCCATTCATTCAAAAACAAATGGTGACTTTTGATATTATTAGTCACAACACATTTTAGAGGTATGTTTAAATAAAATTAAAAATAATGCTGTCAGCCTAAAATTATTCTTTCTTTCTGGATAACATTCTTTGTTAGTCAGCTTCTAGTTTTTGTTAACAGATTTTTCTGTACAGTGTGTGCATGCAATATGTCTTTTTGCTCTATAGTGTTCAAATCCACAATTAGAGCAAAATATCATAGACATGCTTCAATTTATATACAACTGATTGTGTGTGTCTATGCGACAATGCCTGTAAAAGAAATTCTGAACATTTGGTAAGATGGGTAGCTTTTTGAAAAGGAGTGAACAAAATGTTGAAAATAAATCTCTTCCTGGGTGCCACTTGCCAGCACCTTCCCCCTGAATTCCTTATCCAATTGAACACAAACCCACTCATCCTCCCCTCCAGTTTTTCCTACTTATTCTCTATCCTGCCGTCACAGACTACTCAGACAATACAGCCTAATAAACTAGCTGCTTCTGAAACACTTGTTCAGACTTTTCCACCTTTCTAACTTTACTCATACCCTACTCTTTTTCATGCTGCTCTTCATCTCCAGCTGCATTTTCAACTTCCTCTGGTAAAGTGTCTGACACGTAAAACGTATAAGCAGCACCACATCTGTGTTTTCCAGAGAACTCCATTCATGCCAGCTTTCTTCAGAATATCATTTCCTCCTGAGCCTTTCTGTCCAAACAATGCACAGATACAGCACACAGGCTGTGTTAAGTAAATACTCTCTATTACTCTTATTACCAAAACCCAGAACCACTGTATACATGACACTAGCCTAATTATATGCTGTTCTCTTGTTTATTTCTTTTAATGGGGCTACAGGAAATCTTGCAGTACTATGCTTAGGTAAGGAGCCATATCTGTAAAACATCAGGTCTATATACATGAAAAGTTCAAGAAACCCTGAACCTATAGTCATGTTCAGAGGCACAAAGGTATTAATTCAAAAGTACAGTTTAAAAAGAAGGCTTATACATGCATGCTAAGACAGTTCTGCAAATGAACAGACACTGGCCACAAAGGTTGTGTGGAGAGGGAATGAAGGGGTAAGACACTGTGTTTACCATGTCTAATCACTTATAAATCCTGGCCACACAAGAAAGGTCCATTCAAAAGACTTCTGATTTGTGTTACTACCATCAATTACACATGTCAGCCAGACACCTCCATCAAAACTGGAATGCTATAAACAGACACTGAGGTGAGTGCATGTGTCAGACATCTGACAGGCTAAATAGGCAGGGTGGAAAAGGCAAGCAGAGGAAGGGTTGTTATTCCTGTATTGTACTTGGCCTACTGAGATACAGAAATCTTAAACAAGTTATTCAAATCACATAAATGTAAGGCAGAAGTGAGATGCAAACCCAGACCTGTTTCATAGCCTTTTGCCCCAACTTGCCAATTTTTTTCATTCTCCTCTTTGTTTTCTCCTATGATTTGATTTTATGTTTCGATTTTATGTTTCGTTTGATTAGTGGAACTACTCAAGGTTCAATTATTCCAGTAATGGACCATGCATGAATGAAGAGCATGTAGAATGAAAGTTTTGCTGGATTTTTTTAGGATGAATGCATCAAGTTGAAATGGGTCTTTTTCCAGATCAGCTGCTGCTTCTCTCCACTCTATATAACACTCCTCTGCTTCAATGCTCTTGAAAGTATATTGCTGCTTCAGCAAAAAACTTTGAAAAAGTTTCTTCCAAGAACATGGTGTATATTAGCATGTACCCTCTAAGTGAAGATCTAATGCTGAAATGGGGAGCTCCTGTGACTGCACTTCTCACCCTGCCGGTAATGTCAGAACTTTTAGTTAACCCTTCCAAACTTACATGATGCAGATTTGTTTCGGTTTATGTAATGGAGGGATCATAAGCAAATTATCAAAACCTGGTTTCCAGCACTAGAATGGCAAAAGGTTAGTGGAAAACTTCCAGTATACAGAAAGCATGCACTCCAGTGTAGAAAGCATTGTTATACCCATTTCATGTTGGCTTCTGAGAATACTGGGGGTCCAGCAGTTCCTGATTTATTTAAACACTCAAATCTCATTATACTATTCCAGTAGAAGGTCTTTAATTTCTAAATCCCAACACAGACATGCCTTTACTGTGTTGCAGAGTTCAACTGAGACAGTAGTTCTGCTATGTTCTTGTCTGCTACAAAATGCCCTTTAGCAAATGATTCTACTTTCAAACACTGCTTCTCCCTTTGAATTATTTGCAATGCCACTGAGTGGTCAGCAGTTTGTTCTCCATCCCAACAATTCAGTTTCAAAAATAAACTACAATATTTCAGATGAAAAAGGAAGCCCCTGAAAATAAAGGCTGCAAATATGTCATGCATGCTAAATCATTTTGAAAATTCTAACCTCAAACAAAATATATTATTAGTTAAGCACAAAGAAATTCATTATTTTAGCCTACTGTTATTTTGCCAGCCCTTCAAGATAAGTTTGAATGAACTCAAATCAAAGGAGTATGTGAAAAAGATAATAGTTTTAGTGACTCTTCTCACAGTGACTGTTGACTACTCTTTGAATTTCTGCTTCATCTATTGATAAGAGAATTTGTGAGCAGGATATAAACTATCCTTGAGGGGGAAAGTGTAAGTAGAGTGGACAAAAAGAAAGATTTAAGGAAAATGTAGCTGAATGTTAACTCAAAAGTATTTCTCTTCTTTCAATATCTGTGATTAGCTGAAACCTTTACATCTCTATTTCATTTAATCACTTCACTTTCTTCCTGTATGAAAGATCAGATTCAGGTTGAAACTTGAGATAGAAAATATTTTACCCATTATTTGCAAATCAGAGCATTATTGAAAGTGGCTATGTATGTGAATACGCACTGCTTGAAAGTGCCACTAGGGAGGATGACACACTAGCAAACAGAAAGGCTTTTTACAGCTCAGAAGTCAAAACAGAGATTGAGCTTTTTCAGTGCCTGGTTTGGTTTAGTTCATTTTGTTTTTCCATGCAGAATCATAGGAAGAATTTCATTCACTTGTAAAGCATGTTGAACAGCACAGCGTACTCTAAATGGCTGAAAATGCTACCTATTTGTTTAAACTGCGATTAACACTCTACAGAGCTCAGGCTATCCAAATCTTGATGATTAATTGAACATCATGTAATTTTCCTATTGTATTTGCAATAAACCAGACACTAAAATCTTACAGTAAAGTACTTAATAATGATTAACCATATCCCAGGAAGTCTGTAGTTCTAGGTGAGGTGATCCCATAGCTAAAACCTTGCAGCCTCTCTAGGCCAGGCTCAGTGAGGAAAGTACCCTTTGCTGAGAACGTTTAGAAAATTTAGCAGAATTTTAAAGGCTTGTTTCTTCATGAGATCTGGAGCAGATTTTTCTACCAGCATGACATGTAGACAGATTCTGCTAGATTCCCTGGGATTTGTTTGAAAAGATAGATCCCTGAAACTGGATCTATCTTTTGAATATTCTACTGTTCTCCACTGTTTATGAACAGAGTAAAGATTAATGATACATTTTTATTATTTTTCTTGTTAGTGTTGTTATTGTTATTATTATTATTATTATTACATAACTATGCAAATTAAATACTGCACTTTCTATGCCTATAGACCCCTGAATTTTATGTGTTGCAATTTATTGAAAGTTGTCAATCCTGAGAAACATGTTAAGCTTTGACTTGCATCTTCTGGAAACCTGAAACTCATGGCAGGTGCTGCTTTATACTCGTTGGCTCTCAAATCCATAGCCAAACATTCTAGTGCAGGGCAGCTTAGAGTCAACTATTGGGCAAGAGTTCACCACTGTCAATGGGAAAGTGGTGTACAGTTATTTGGAGCTTTGGGATGGAATTTTCTTGGTGGAAGCCCCTGTGGAAACTCTTATCCTTGGCCCATCCATGGACACCATACATGTCAATTTAAAATAGAGGAGTCACAATGACATTTGAAAACCACGGCAGGTTCAAACTTAACTGAGAGGGACTCTGATGACAGGATAACCTGTTACCTCCAGGAGCAGTATCACCTCCTTAGAGAAAGCCATTTCCTATTCTCCAATACACACACTTTCAAAAACTTTGGTGTGCAGGCACTGACAGTGCTATATGCGAATGACATCTATGGACTTTTGGTTGCTGTGACAATGCCAAAAAGTATACAAAATCAAGTAGTGCTTTACTCTCCCACAGTAATAAGTATGTAATTATATTGTAATTAAAAAGCAATTATTTACTGGCAACTACAGAAGATGTCTTTAATGGCAATTTTGAGTGCAACTACCATGTAATTTGTAGAGAGAAATAAGTGTGCAATTACCCCGTTAGTAACACAGTAATTACCAAATACAGCCATGCATCTTTCTGTTTTCTGACATGGCATTACTGACACCTGCAAAGCATAAATCACATGGCAACTACATATGCAGCTGCCAGGTGATGTACAGTAGATGGCAGATAGAATTTCAGAATTAGGGTCCAATTCATTAACATAAAACTGGTATAACAGACAGTGATCAGTACTCAAATCTGAAATAAGACCAAGCCACTGAAACCCACACAGTCATGCTGACTTCAAAGACCTATAAACACACTTTGAATCAAACCCAAATTTTTGTGTAGAATTATGGATACAATAAAATATACTGTCACAATTCTCGAATTAGGAGCTTATTCCTTTTACATGAACTGATCCTACCCTATTCAAGAGAGACATTCTGTTGTTTCTATCACAGGTTCCTATCACAGACCATTTGTGAGCAATGGAGCCTTGTATGTCAGGTTCTCACCTCCCTCTTATGTCATTGTTCTGGTGATATTTCCAAGTAAGGAGTTTCACAGAAGGTGGGCCCCAAGCAGAAGAACTTTACAAGTGAGTGAGAAAGCAGAAACAAAAGCCCCAAGGAAAGAAGTGCCATAAGCATTTCATAGAAAACACTCAATACATTATTTTGAAGCAAATGGTGTGTCATGTTTGTGACTGGTGTAGGTTACACCCATTCTTGTGAAATGGACCCCTGTTCCAAAGAAGTCCATGTTTATTCCACATAAACACAACCTTAGTCTTAGGCATAAGACTTGAAAACAGATTGACTGCTTAGATGCTTAAAGCTGAAGATATGTTTATCTACACTGCCACACACTTATCATCTCAGTCTTGAAACTTGTGCATCTAAATCACATGCTGCACACCAAAAGATCCCTGCCAAAATCACACTAAAGCACATTTAGAGCTTAATTTTAAGCAGGCTTGACACCCAGAAATTAGTATGAGCTCTAAGTGGTCAAAATGCTTGAACATCAGTCCAATTTTATACAACAGCCTGCAACAAAGACCTGTGTTTGAGGTTTATCTATGATTAATTCATCTAAAATGAAAATATTCTCTGTTTCCCTTAAAGAAAGGATAAAAGGAATAAAAATAGGACAGCACAAGACCTTCTAAATCACAAAAAAGAAGGAAAGCAATTTACTGCAGCTCATCCAGTGTGATGCAAGGCAACACTGTCATGCTAGTAAAATATGAATATCTAGCTATACTCCATTTTCTTTACTTGGCCTGGAAAACTAAAATTCATCAACAAAACTATGTCTATCATTTAATCAGACCTCAGATTTCAGTTCTTACTATCAGTTTGCTTATCATTTGCCATCTCTTTCTATATGCTTGTTGGATTTTTTCAGCAGTGCCAGAATACAGACACTTAAATTTACAGCAATTCATTTAATGGTCTGTCATCCATCAAGATTTATAGCAGCACTGTCCAAAGATGCATGAATCCTATATAATGAAACACAAGGCTATTGATTACAAAATAGGATGATGAAAGGGGGACTGAGGTGTCTTTCTAGAAAGATGTGGGGTAAAATGTGAGTCATCTAAGAGCACCTATTTTGAAGGGGAGCAGGATAACCCCTCCCTTGCACATCTCCAGTAATTTTGAGTTACATGGATAATTAAAGGTTTCTCCAACAGCTATACTGTGGGAGTGCTGCCATCCTTCTCAGTCTACACTGGGGTGATTCAGGGTGATTAATTGTAAATTGGTAAATGTCAATACACCCTGGAGTATATTTTGCTGAACACATGCAGCCAGTGAAGGCCACTAATTTTTGCTTTGTCTTGTTTGCAAGTGGCGTTCATGTCTTATAATTTATCCAGGGGTTTCTAGGAAACAATAGCTTGCATTCTAGCTGCCAGCACATTCTATTAGAATTTTGAATTAGATATAAAGAGAGGTGATTGTTGTGTCTGAAAGACTAGACTGCACTAAGATGGCACCTACATGTAAATAAATGACTGTTCATTTGCTCAGTCAGACATGAGCATTAACTGCAATGGAACTGAGACCAGAGAGTGATCACCAGCACTCTCTGTCTGCTGCTGATGTGAATCAGGGAAAAAAACCCACACAATAAAAACCCCCACCTAAAAAACCCAAAAACACACAGCAAATTCATAAATAAATAAATAAATAAATAAATAAACAGAAACAGAAGATAAGAAGAAAGAAAAATAAAGAAGAAAAAAACAACCAAACAAACAGAAAAAATTCCCAGCCTTGCTTAAGCAATTGGCTTCCTGCCATTGTGTTACCAAAACAGCTATAAAGACTCTAAAGCCATGGAATAGGCTTTTAGTGATGATATAACTATCGCCCAGTTCCCGTTGCTTTGTTGTACCATTGTTACAGTCCAGTGGTTGTATTTCAGTTGCAGTGCTTTTGTAGTTGATGTAGAGGTGACTTCTACTGCAAACCTCAAGAAAAACAACTCTTTTGGCATTAATGGATATCTCTGTGGCAGTGTAAACAGAGAGGTCAAGGACTGATTGAGCATGAAAACTGAAGCATTGTAACATATATTAAAATGTGGATATTCTACAGGGGTTCACTTTATCTTTTCTTTTTTTAAATTAGTCAAAGCAGCCTCAAATACATGTAACAAAGTTGGCATGCCGGATATGTTTTCAAATGTGATTATTTGGACTCAGTGTCTATATAGTTTCTTCAGATTATTGAAGGTCAAAATACACTACTGTGCTCCCACTCACAGAGGTTTCTTTCCAGAACTGTGCTGAGGACACTCACTCCTCAGTTGCTTTTTGCCTATTATACAGATAAACAGAAACCTTCTTTCTCCAGAGCTGTCATTCCCATATCTTTCATGTGTGCTAAACTCACTCAAAAATATATTACAGAGGAAAACAATGGAAGGGCTTCATAACTCATACACAGTAATTGGTGTCCTGTTGAAATCTGAGTCCTTGTCTTGAATTCCTAGCTTGACACAGAGAGTGTTGCAGGACTATGTCTTTGCTGATATAACTTTCATTCCAAATGTACAATCTCTTTATTGGTTTACTCTCAAAATATTTATAGGTACATATATGAAAGTTTCAGTCTCATCAAGTGAAGAATAAAGAGTTTCTCAATCATTTGAGGATATTCCTTCTAGACTTTCTAGCTCAGAAGTCTTTGGGGTTTTTTTTTAACTAACAGGACCCTCTACAAAGTCTTAAGTGGCACTACTTAAAATAGTCTGTGTTTTTCACTAGGTACAGAGAAATAAACAACTTTATTTTAATCCCAAAACTCTTTAAAAAACCATGATGAACATCTACCATAGTGGCATTTGGTATCTCTCCTACATGATTAAAAAACCTTTTTTGTCTGCAAATTGCACCTTACTGTGTTACCAAAAGGTGCAGTAGAAATTTCACAGGCAGCCCAAATTGTGATTGTGTTTGGAAAATTATTCCTGAAGGATATATCTGTATAATCTTTGCCATGAAAAGAACCACAAGGTACCAAATTCAGGAAAGTTGCATTTGCTTGTATTAGAATCCAAAAATCATCTCAATGGCATGACCTTTGGCTACAGGATCCTTGCATTTCTGTGGTAACCAGGTGGATGAAGGGAGTGTGAAGAGGGGTTGAAAAGTGCTCATGGTACACACAGAGGGACTCCTACATCCATGGTGTAGAGGTAACAGAAATCTGGAGCACAGCAATCTACCACTAGGGTTTTATGATCTTTTGTTTGGTGGCTTTCCTGCTGAAAATGAATTCCTTGTGTCTGAATACTAGATTTTGTCACTGACAGAAAAAAATGAAAAAGAAAAATTACCATTTCAGAGGTCTCAGCTGCCCTGGTAAAAATGAGTAGTTATTCACATTGGCTGAAAATGTCCATGTGGGTGGTGGAGGAACAACAACTAAAACACAGTTCCATTTCTATTCCTTACTTAACCTAAAGTTAAACACAAGACTCATCAAGCGTAGCTCAAGCTTCTCCTTCAGCACCTGCAGTCTTACGCCTCTGGGATCAGCTCTGCCAGGAAGCCCAGTTACCAATCCAACATGTCTTCTTGAAGATGACATTGTTTTTTTTCTAAACATTCCATCAGTTCTGGAAGTCAAACCTTATTCTTCCCAAGAGTGCTGTTCCTTAGGAAGGAAGCTATAGCATAAGGAAGTCCTCACAGACTAAAGGAAGCTTGGGTGGAGGTAGGGTAGGGGCTGCTCCAGAGCATTAAATAACTCCAGGGAAATGGTTAAGCAGACAGGCTTAAGTACACAGAACTTGGCATTTTTTCTAGGATCAGACATCCGTCATTGAACTTCAAAAGAATCACATAATAAGTCATTGTCATTATTAGTATTAGTATAAATAGGTTAATCAGATCAGCTAAAATAAGAGCAGGCCTGAATTTCTACTGAGCATTTTTGAGTTTTTAAAGAAGTTAACATTTTCATTCACATTTTTTTGCTCCCTTCTTCCTACATACAAGTGGGGAATTGTTTTACTACCAAACATCAGTACTGCTGGAACACAGAGAAAACACAAGTTCTCACATCTCCTAAAAGAAAAGATAAGCTATGCCACAAGCTACAGTCCTCAGCCGTACATTTTGCAGAGTGTCAGTTAACCATGAATGAGAAGCTTGTGACGATATCTGTGTCTGAAATATGTCCACATATAGCTTATTATACCTTTTCAAATCTATATGTGTCATTTCATTATTTCTAACCTATTCAGACTCCATTTCTAATCCTTTCCCTCATCTCCCCGGAAAAATGGATGAAATTGGGTCACTACTGTGCTCATGTCAACCCCTGGGCTGCTGGACACCTGGGTTTTTAGGGCACTGTAATATATACAAATTTAGCAAACTTTTATTGCTTTTTAGGCTCAAATTCAATATCTTCAAGACATTTTCCAATATAACATCCACCCTAGGCCAGTGGGAGAGGCATTTAGAGCTCTTTTTCAGTTGATATTTCCCAGCTGCTTCTGTGGAACAGCAATGCGGTACCTTCCAACAGCTCAAACAGAGCTACAGGGTCACATCTAAGCCCACCACATAGACAATCATACTCACCCTTGTCTCCACATCTGAACAGAACTGGTGCAATCATAAATATCACACAATACAGTAATGTGACATAATAGGAGGGTATGATTTGGTTTTCTTCCTTTTTATCTTGCTTTTAAGTGTGATTGGGAGCTTAGAGTGAACTGACTTTAGATATAGTTTACCTTTTCAGGAGGGCAGTCTCATGTCAAGGTTTTAACTTTACCAACATGCAAAGAAAATTCATGCAACCTTCAATATTTTTCTAAGAAATTTCCATGGTTATTTAAAGCTTCTTTACCTATATTTGAAAATATTTTAAATAAAACAAAGTCTATTCCTAACACTAACTGAATTAGTTGAATTAGTTTACAGTGACTTATTAACTAGAGAATATGATTAAATTACAAAAACAACTAAATTAAGTTTAATTAATCACTGTTTCCACAATGCATAGACATTTGGATTCTCGCAGACCCATGTGGGACCCTAGTTTGCCGGACATTACATTTATATACTTAAGTAGTTGAAATAAGTGAGACAAGACAATTCATGGGTGTGTTTTCTTTGGTTTATGCACTTACATTTAGTATGCCTTTGTACATGAAGATTTATCACTGGTAAAATATGGTGCAGCTCATTTACAGCTAGAGCACCTGAACATGTGATATTCAGAAAGGCAACAATCCTGTCACAACCCCATTTAGTTTCAGAATAAATGATATCAATGCTTCAGTTCTAGAAACTTTTTAAATCACCAAAAGTAAGAACAGTGGACATTAATTTACTTCATAATGTTTATTCAGTGATACAGGCACTACAGCATAAACCAAAGTACATCATTTAAATAACTTATAATAGATGGTTTACATTGCCCTGAAATAAACTGCAATAAGAATGAGCCTGCAAACCCAAACATTATGAGCAGATTTGCTCAAAAGGAAAATCATGCTATCCTCAAGACCCAAGCTTTCAGAGAGCTGGAAAATCTGCAATCAGGAGGCCACAGTAAACACAGGCCTGTCATGCCCTATCTACTACAGAGCTGTTGCCAAAATGGCCTCTGCTGCAATTAAGGAAACACAACACTCGGGCTCGACCTAGCACTGATGACCTCTGGCATTTTCACCACTACACGGTGCCTAACTGATTTTAACAAGAGTAGACAACGTGTATTCAAAGCACCAGCAGTATATCAGCAGCACACAGCAAACACTCAAGCCACCATCAGCTCTTCACCAGCACTCCCACCCTCTAATTCTGACTGGTTCAGCTCCCCTGATAATAACTACAACTGGAAGTACTTGGGGAAAAATGTACACACTGCTGTAGGAGCTGAAAGAGAAATTCCTGTATTCTCAACCACATGGCTAATGCCTAAAATTAGCACGCAAATGCTGCACTACTGAACACAGAATGACTTAAAAGGTCCCTTCACGAGAGAGTGAGATTCCTGTCATTATTTAAATATGGCTCCAAATTGATGAGCAGATTTCATGTGGGTTTTTTGCTTTGGGTAATAATACAGTGAGAGGTAGCCAGTGAATCTGACTCTCATATTACCAATTACTATGGTCACTTGACAGCTAAGCTTGCAGTCACCAAAGGCTAAAAGACACATGGTTTAAGTTTGAGTGGAACATCAGTAAAGCATAAATGACATATTTTATTACAAGAATATACAAAATAAAGAGGTGTATTGACATGAACACACACAAGATTAGACAAGAAGGACTAATTTACACCTTATTTGAGAGAGGTAAGGTGTTAGTGAAAAGCAGAAAGAAGAAACTTGTGCTGTGACAGAGAGTGTCTAAATATTAGGGAAAACTAAGAAGTTGTTAATTCATTTCAGGATATCTTCACCATGTACGTTTTCAAAAAGTACTTTTCCTTTTATCTTTTTTTTTTAAGACACTTGTTCGAATAAAAGCTTATTGGCTGAGGTAACTGAAACACACCTGAAAGCTGATTGCTTTGGGAAAAAAATGAGATTTCTGGTTTTATCAGTCAGAATAGAAGTAATGGAGAAAGAAAGCAGGTATTTTTCGAGAATAAAACAGTTTTAATACAGCCTGCACAGGAAAAATCTGCATCTTATCAAGTAATACAAGCAGATTCCTCCACATAAGCCTCAGCACCACAGTTTAATTTTGTGACATTAGTTTGCTGTAACAGCTTATCAGTTTACAGCTGCTCTGCTGGGATATTCAGATTTCAGCTTTGGTAAGAACAGCAAGGCACAAGGAAAAGCAAGAAGAAGAGTTAAATGTCTGTCAAAGCAGGTCACAGAGATGCATCTGTCTTCTTTAAGGTAGGAGTGGAAGTAAGGAAGTGTAAGAAATTAGTTCAAATTGGAAAGTTAGGAAGCTGCCATTGATGTGGTCACCATAGCAGCTTCAAAAATGTTCCAAGCTCTTGTCAGGCAGTGATTCACTGAAATGTAAGGCCTGAAAAAGAGAGGAAGTAATCCTGAGCTTGCAATGTCCTGCCACACTATGAATCATTTTTAATGAAAGAGAAGTACAATAAGGCATTTTCAAAAATTGCTGCTCAACAAACCACTTAAAAAACTTTCCAAGCCCATTGCTTATACGCGATGACCCTGGATCTTTCAGGACAATAATGAAATGACCCAAGTCCAAGGATTGTTGATTTCTTCCCAAATAAGACACAAGGGTTTGGGTTCTTCTAGCATGGCTGTTCTTTCACTTGAAATCTTAATTTTGACAACTCTTACCTTGTAATGATCACCCACATCATTACAGTTCAAATAAAATACTGTATATGGACATTGTTCTCAAAGAATAGTGTTCACTACTGCTATCTGCATGTAACACATCTTTTAATCACAGGAACAGCACTCATCAACAGTACACCGAAATTACTAGGGTTTTTTTCTCAGTACCTGTCATTGGTAAGATAAATGAAACCTCTCTAGCCTTTGGCCTTCCTTCAACAGATAACAGGCTACTTAAAAAGAAAATTTTAAACCTTCTGTGAAAAGTCTTCTGATTCAGATTAAAGAAGTATTTAATAGCTTACCTTGCCAATAGTAAAGACTTCCAGAGGAAAGAGGGAAAAAAAAGTGCAACAAGACAAAAAACTAATTTTCATTGGCTTTTAAGCTGCTGAATATAACAAGATTCTATAACACTTTCATCAGCCATCAGCATCTTGGCTCTGGGGTAAAAGACCTTTGATAAAGAAAGAATTCTCCCCAGTCACATAATATAAGAAAAATATTAACAAAACTTCACTTCAAAGATAATCTGCTGGTGCTGATTTTTAAGGAAACTGTCTTATAATTTGTCACTGTTTCACGGAGCTTTGCTCATCATGGTAGGGGGGGTTGATAGATAATCCATCAGTGGCTTCACAACAGTTCATGAGCCATCGTTTGGGAACAGAAAGCATTTCAGAAACATATGCTAAGATACTATTACAGTCTCTGGCTATTGTTTGGCAGCATCCCAGTCAACTGTGCCATACCATCTACCCTTGTGAATGATGGTATGATAAATCTCAACTATTCTCATGTCCTAATGGAAAGATATGGTGAGATGCTGGCTTTCCTGAAGCTACGAAGCTGGATTTATGATTAATTCATTTTAGCATTCCAGTTTTATTTTTCCCTGAACATATACAGAAGGGTAATTTATGCATATAAAAATCTGCATAAATTAACAACTCAGATTAATATAGTTATAAGAAAAACCACAACAACAGTAATTTGTCACAAATTAATGACACAAAATACAAGACTCCAATTCACAGATCATATCTGATCCACGTCAGTAATATCCAAAAGCCATCACCAACTGATGGCTCTTTACTGTTTCTATGACAGCTATATCCCCAGGACACACTGAACATCACTGTTTCCATCTGGTGGAAGCAACACTGGATGAAGAAACACTAATTTAGTTCTCACATGCACTGACACTAGCATGAACTAGGATGAAAACTACATTTTAAAAATTTAGCAAATCAAAGGCAAGATCAAAAATACATTGCTAGCCTCCAGGGCTACCACCAGAAGTACTCATTAATTCTGTATGTTTCCAGAATTAGGCTTCTGTGGGACTCCTTGCTTATACCTAGCACAAACAGAGGTGCGTGACCCAAATCAGTGATGCAATATATGTTTAAATCTTGTCATATTCAACAAACCACTGAAGCAGATTCATAGCTTAGGAATTCATATTAGCTCATCTTATAATCTTTTCTGACATCTTTCTAAATGAGGACGTCCTTCTCTTTTAAACTCAGCCCTCTTTGTTAAGAGAGAGAGATTCTGCACTGAAAAGTACCTCTATTTATCTTTTTGCTGTAAATAGATATGGTGACTCATCACCATACTTTAACAGGAATCTATTGTAAAATTGTCCTTGCCAAACATTCTTTCACTTGACCCATCACCCAAAGAACAAATAAACCTTCCAAGATGGAAGTATTCTTTCCCTCCTCTTGAAATTGCCCAAGGGCTCTCAGCTTAGGCCGAAGTTCATGGTATTTATGAGTGTGTGCTAAGCCCTACTTTCTGACCAGATCCCCATTTCAAGCAGTTCCAAAGTGTGGGCTGAGACACCAAGGCGAGGAGTTCTCTGTGGATATGCAGCCACATAAACATACACACAGTCCAGCCTATAAATAACAAAGCATAAAGATGAGGTGCCTTTAAACAACATATAAATCAACGTGTTGTGTGCCAAACCTCCCTGGATTGCATATTTGCATAATGTAGTATTAGCTATATAATCAACCTCTTTTAATTATTTATTTCCCCCCCTCCTCCAGAGAGCCAAAGTGTTTCTTTCTCACAGCAAGACTTATTAAATGTACAGACGTTCACACAGCTATGACACAAAGTGATTTCCTCATACAAAGCATTACTTTGTTTTTCTATAACATACTATGAACATCAAAGAAGAAAATGGTTCCACAATAAACATATACATCATGTACTCCCCGGAGACATAAAACATACAACAGGCATGCCTTCTCTGTTACATGTATATAAATTCTGTCTATTAATTGTGTCTTAATACTTCAAAACAACACTTTAGTCCTAATGTACCTTGACTCAAGATGGTGGTAAATAAAGTGCTACCTTTACAGTTTAAATGGATACAGAAACCATCCTCTCTTTTTGAAGGGTACCTGCACAGCCATCATTTTAGGACAAAGGTTGAGCATCTTAACTGACCAGCTTTGAATTATTAGTCTTCGTATTCCTCATAGGTGGATGAGGAAATTTAATACCAGCTGTGAAAATCAGATGACTGCTGATTGATTTCAGCTGTAATTAGAGTTGAACATGCAAGACTGCCATGATCACTCAAAGACTGTGCATGTTTCTCATTTTATCATGTTTGAGGGATTTTTACCAGCTGGATCATCATTGACTTGTGTAGGTACAATGTGACTTTTTTTTTCCACCACACCTTCAGAACTCTTTGAAGTTTCTCAGATTTTGCAGGTGATGACACTTCCACTTGTAAATTGAATATCAATGTTGTGCTCAACAAGGAGTCTTAGTAAATTTTACATTGGTAATTAGACCAGGAAACAGATCCATATCCAGTATCTTGAAGACAACATCCACAGATTCAAACAATGATAAAAGTACTTTATCAAAATGTATTTTTTATGATGCATTCTGAGGCTTGGCAAACATACTGTGCTAATAACATTTATTTCAGTATTCACAAAATTTTGGGAAAGTAATTCACTTTCTTATTAGTCCCGTTTCTCACTGAGCCAGAATAAACCGTGAAAATAAAAGAATGGTCTCCCTTATATCACAGATACAGTCTACCATGTTTTCCATCTTTGTGAGCATGTATAGAGTAGAAACAAAAGATGTACCTCACTAAGTTATGACACAAAGTTATCAAAACAGAAGTCAACTCTTGCCAATTAACAAAGTATGTTGTAACATCACTGCCATGGCTTTCTCTTTTGCTGTACTCCCTCCTTTCCCACTACATACAAAATTATTTTGTGTCAAGAATGAAGAGGGTTCTCCCTCTTCATTGCACTATTGTATAATATCCTGCTAACTTTGCATAGCAAAAACTGGTGCTTGAAGTTTTACTGGAGAAATTAATGCAAAACCCAGCCCTCAGCCATGACACTTCCTACTAAAATGAAGTGTTGGAGTCAGCAGATGATCTTCAAAACATGATTAACAGCTTGACATGTCTTGGCAGTTCCAGGAAACTGCAAGTGTATGAATCTGACTGCACAGGCTAATGTATTTGTTTTTTCATGAGAAATATTTATCCCAAGAGATGCAGTTCCTATTTCAGTATTTTGCTGTATTACTCGAGTGAACACACTTCTCTAAGATGTATCTTCAGCTCTCTGGTTGTCCTTCAGAAGGCAGACACATTTCCCACATAAATGAATCAGTACTTACCTTAGAGATGCCTGTAAACAGAGAAAGATATACTTCTGCCTGATGTGGAAGCTCAGGACATACTGTTTTAAGATCTGAAAACAGTAAGATTGAATGTATTTTTATTTTTAGTTAAAAGTGACCTTTCAAAGTACCAGTTATTTCTCCAGATAACTTCAAAATGTGACATCTCTATAGTATAAAATCTCTTCAGTAATCCACAGATTTTTGATGGCTCGTCTTCGGGGGTAAAATGAAAGAGACAGAGAGAGACAAGGGGTGAGGAAGGGGCCAATATGAGTCTTGGGAAATATCAAATGAAAAATGAGAAGAAAGGCTTATGCCCAAATATTTTAAAAGTTTATGGAATACGTTTTAACAACATTAAATATTTCTAAACCATATAGGTTTGTCTATGTGCTAAAAACTAATATACAAACTACCAGATTATGAAAATGGCATGATTATATTTTAAACAATTCAATGCGGTATAGGCAAAGCTGAGTTCTTGTTTGCTTAAACTCATCTTTTCTAAAACCAGTGTTTAATAAAGACAGAGAGTAGAGCAATTATTTCAGCTGCAAAAATAAACAGATAGCTATTAAATAGAGCAAATATTTGGTTTTTAAAAAGGAAATGTTTTAAAATATTGCATATATTTGCAAATGTTGTACCAATTTACTTATCCTTGTTTATCTGTAGTATGACCAATTTAAAATTGCCCACATTCAATTTAATTTCTTGTTTTGAATTCAGATAAGCAACATTGAATTTTTCTAATTTGTTTACAGCTGCTGCTTTGCTTAACTGACAAAATACAGTAACTGGCTCATAACAGTCTCCACACCACAAAGGTATTAATGACCTGAGAAGGCTGATGAAAATCTGGATACCTTAGTTTCTTTGCTTTCAGGTTTTGTTACAACCCAGAAGGTCAAGTTCCAATACTTTTTCTTGCCCCATGCACTGATTTCTCCTGAAATTTTTCTCAGTGTTACACTGCAGTTTACAGGTTCTAGTGAAGATTAAGCTGATAGAAATGCATCAAGGATGATCTATTCACAGTGGAAAATCTCTTATCCTTTTCATTAGTATATTCAGAATAGCTGGGGTTTGTTGTCCATTAGTATTTGTATCACCATAATAATAAACCTGTTTAGGGTTTTGCCAAGAGAAGAAAGACAGAACTGTTTCTTCAGACATCCTAACTCTCACACAGAAAGTTTGACAATTGTGGAGAAGAGGAATGAATGTAAAGTATCAGAGCAAACTATTTCCCAAATAAAAACTAAAAATAGGAGAATAAAATTGCAACAACATGCCAACGATATTTACTATAGTGGCTATGCCATAATCAAGCATTAGCACTATCATAATAGTTGAGATTAGCAAAAGAATATTTTCTAACTCACTGAAGTTAGTCAAATCAACAAAATGGAAGTATCAATGGCTTTACGAACAAACAAAAAGTAGAAACAAACTTCATTCACCATGTGCAACAGTGTAGATGTATTTTCATCATCAGTGGCATCAGTTATGAACAAGTATCTGAATCCCATAAAACATTTAGCTTTTTAATTACTGTTTAGCATTTGACCTTCCAGTAATTTTTATAAGTGGGAAGATAATACTAAGAGGAAGTCAGGATATAGATATGATAAGTGAAAGTCCTGCTTCCTAGTCCATAAATCTTAAAATTGAAATGACCGCAAAGCAGGCTGAAGCTGAGATTCAGAGATGCAAGAAGGAGGCAAAGAGAAACAGAATTGGTTGGTAAGACAACCAGACAATGGAACAAAGCAATTCCAGGTCAGTGGAGAGAGACTGTAAGTAAATATAAAGCTGAACATCTTCTATAAGAGAAAATAACCCTCAAATTTATCTGCTCCTCCTAAAGCTTCATCCAGACTAAATTCTGGTTTAAGATGTTCAACAACAGTAAACTGATACACATTCTCCTAAACCTAAATTTTTTTGTTTAGTACTTCACCATTCTACACGTGATACTGAGACTGTCAAATATTATCATACACCAATGAAGATTTTCCTCCTGAATAACAACGCTTAAAGTAGATACTTTTAACAGTATTGCTACAGTAAAAGAAGTTAGAATGCAACTGTGAGGTAGATGATAAGCTAACAATGATTTTCAGAAAGATTTATGCCAGTTATTTTATCTTCATTCCTTCGGGAACCATCACTGGAAAACAAAACTCTAGGCTGCAGGATTGGATAACAAATGGTGTCTGTTAATATAATAGATATAATCAGTAAATCACATGCATTTATATTTTTCTGATTGAAAAGTATTGACAATTCCTCAAATAAGCCAGATGAACTTCTATTTGACCTTAATACAGTTCACTCTTTTTTTTTTAATTACTTTATTGATTTCTTTGTTGAGAGGTTGAGGATGGGGTGGGATTTTTGTTTCTTTTTTTTTGAGGAATAGCATAGTAAATGAGCCAGTCCAATATTTCTATGGCTAGTAAAAAAATTATTAAGTTTCTGTGTCTGTTTTTTGTCCTTTATATATTTGTGTCATGAGCTTCCAGCCAGAGTTCATAGGTGCATTCCTTTTAAACCCAAGAAATAAAACTGGTATTAACCTGGTGGCAAATCCATGCTCTGCAACACATTTCCTGTTATACCTGACATCTAAATGTTTTAGTGGATCTGGATTGAAGTGACTTGTCTCTTCAGCTCATAAAATTTAATACACATCAAATTAATTGCAATGTGTCAGGGAAGAAAGGAGGAATTGTCTGGGATAGCTCAATAATATTTTCTTCACATCATAATAAACCCAACAGGAATGCACCAAAAATCAATATGGAAATATTAACTATTAAAAATCAAAATAGTTAAGTCATACACAAAGAGGGGAAAATATTTAGTATGTTTATATATATGTAAAATATATCTATTCATACATTTACATTATATGAATGTATGAATTATTGTAATGTCAGATTTATAACATTTTCTCTTCTTCCTCTAGTTTACAGGGTTTAGTCCTTTTCTCTATGTAGAATTGTAACTAGGCAGTTTCTGAATATAAAAAAACAAGAATGCTACCAGCCCTGAATAATGCCCACAGAGGTTCACTGGAAAGCCTTAGTTAATAAGAAAATGAAAGAAAGATCATGATAAATATACAAATACAAGCTATAGTATAGAGAGAAACGCTTCTAGTAGTCCTTTTTCATAAAGCGGTCTGCTAAACCAGCAATGAAGCATCCAGTGAAACTGGAGAGAGAGCATTTTTTAATATGTTGAAAGGAAATCCTCTATGTACACAAAATTCAGCTGCAAAAGTCATTGACTCAAGGGTGACAATCCAGCACAGGACTGAGCATTAACAAGAGGACAATGAACAGCCACATTTCCAGTTAATTCAGACTAACATAACTACTTTAGTATTATTAATCCTTAGGCTTCTAAACACTAGTTGTCATCGGATAAAAATAGAAACTTTCCCAGTAAGAAGGTTATTGACCATTGCAAGTTCTTAGATTTGTCTCTAAAATTTGTAGTACATACAGGTTTGAACAAATATCACATGTCCAAAGTTATTATCTTTGAAAGTAGATTGCATATTTAATTTCATATTACTACCTTAAAATTATTAAATTGTTGATGAAACTAATGTCTTTCATTGTCCATTCCAAAACTCTAGGTCCTTTTATGCACAGGTTTTATTATAATAGGTTTCTTATTAAAAAGATTTTTTATGACATGGCTTTCTTCTCCACTAGTATTATTACACATTTAGATTAAATCTCATTTTATATTTACCCATCTGAACTAATGTAGTATGTGCATCTGTACAAAATATATTGGAGAAGAAGCAAATGTCAGGAACTTATTTATAATATATTAATTTCTTACAGTACTTTCTTGGTCAGGACAATTTCTATTAGTATTTTCAGGGAAAAATATATAAATAATAGTCAAAATACGTTTCTAGTACAATTTTCTAAAGATGTAACTTCAATGAGAAAGTGCTGATTTCTGTAACATGTCTTATAAAACTTTCCCATTTAACAATTATACTAATAGAACTTGGGCCGATTGACGTCTAACTTCTTCTAGACTAACTTTGAGCCTGAATTTCCTTCCCCTCTTACATGTTCTTGGGTTGCACCACTTCCCCTATTTTGCTCAGCTTAAACAGTACATTTAAGTAGTAGAGCAGATCATGGCCACTAATAGTTACAACCTATCTGCGGCTGTGGTTACTGACAGCCTCTGGTCCCAAGAGATGACTGAATCTTCACCACCAAAACCACAACACCTATCTCTTACTAGTTGAATTAAAGAATATTGTTAGAGATATAAAAGTAGTAGATTGCCGTTATTGCGGAAAGCAAGTAACAGTCATGTACACAAGGCCAGTGTATCTTGCATTTCCCATGATTTAGTACATTCTGAGGCATATCCTAACATTCTCTGTGCTATTTAAGAGCTCATGTCATTTCCTGAGACCAACTTTATAATGAATGCAGCTATATGTCTTGGGAATTGTGGGACTGTGACAGTCCTTAGTTACTGTAGCATGGCATTGCCACCTTCTGATCCATGCTTTAGCTCCTCTCTTTTGTTTACTGGCCGCATTTCACTGCTAGTCTTAAGCCAAGGAAAAGTCTCATTCTTCTGGAATCCTCTGCTGTTGAGGAAAGATGCGGATTTACTCCCTACTGACTATGTTTTCCTGAAAGTTGACAGCCTCATTGCAGGCTTCCCTGTGCTTTGGAGCTGGTTCCTGTCTCTGTATTCCCCCAGACACTGTGAGTTCTGAGATTCTTCGGGGATTGCTCTAATAGTCCTGCAATTCGTTGTGAGATGGGTTTAAATCAAATAGCATTTCTTTGGCAATTCTACAGCAAAAGTGAGAGAAGAATAAAGTACCAGATGAAAATAATCTTGTCTGAATGCATACTGTGGAAAACATTGCTAGGCAATGCATACTATGGAAAACTCACCTATGAGGTGCTGAAATATTCACTTAGATGTGTAGCATGCTATGAGCCAGTGCTTTTCTCAGAATCCTGTCAAAGCAGCATGACACTGTCTGAAGGCAAAACCCATTCACACAGTTTGTCTTCAAGATCACCTATGCTAACAGACGTTTGGGGCTTTTAGAATCCTCACAGCATTTTAGGGTTGCAAGTGGGTTAGCCAAGCTAATTAATTCCTTTGGACCACATCATTCATAAAGAAAAATTACATTCCTTGTTGAACAGCTGAGGTCTGGATTTATTTTTTTATGTCCCTCAAATTTGCAGACAAGAATACATTTCTTTTTTATGAGCCTTCTGGCTTTCATGGTAATACTATTATAATGTTCTTTGACAACTGACATTACTAGCATGCCCAGCTCATTGTTCTTAGCTTACAAGTTTTCCAAACTAACATTTGCCAACTAGCTGCACAAAGCGCACAATGTAATTAATTACATAAACCTTTCAAATCTATATGAAGAAACACTGTGAATCACAGTGCCATAAATGCTTATTGTCACTTATGCTTAAATACCTTTGACTCTTAGACATAATCACAATGGACAGTCCAGTTTAATGACCCTGAAAAATAGCTATGATATTTACAGAAACAGTTGATAGACATCCACAGTTTCCTTCCTTCCAGTTCATTTGAAATAGTGGTAAGGTGTGTGCTCAGGGGCTGCCCAGATCCCCTCCCTAACATAAAATGTAGTGGGTTTGCATAAGTAGCTTGCCAGAAAGGGAAAAATTGTGGGTTTGATAGTGCCCTATCCTGTGCCAACTCTGCCACATTGGTGCCACGTGCCTCTTCTCAAAGGATTATATCAGTCCATATTTAGTTACAGAAAATAGCTTACATATTTCTTGTAAACAGCATATTTTCAAACCAGAAGTGTTGGGTGTAGCTGCTTAACACATAATAATAAGAATGTCAATTCCAAAATAAACAGCATATGAGTATTTACCCTCTACCCCAATCAAGAAGCAAGTAAGACTTGAGAAACATAGGTGCATTAGAAGAGTCTAATACATGAAATTAAAGACTTCCAATAATTGAAAAGTCTGTTATCATCCCACAACCCGTGAGCAACTTGCATTTTCACTTGCTTGTAGTTTTGATGTGGTATCCAAGTGGATTATCATTCACAATCATTTTATGCAGATCTGCCTCTCTTTGTGCAACATACATTCTTCAACCCTTTTCATATCCTTACATTAAAAAAATGAACAATTAACAACACCTGCAGTAATGAAGGAGGTGCATCTTAATGTGTATGAGAAAAGAACTTTCTCTAATTAAAGCCTTACCACAGTGAAATAGCAACTGCTTGCAATCTGTTCTTTGGGAGAGAATAAGAAAAACAAAGTGGTCACCCAGCTTAATGCACTACTGGGTAGTATTCAAATATTTGGTGATAAGAGCAACTGCAGAACTTAAATTGAGCAGGTCTCTTCCAGATCTAGACAAGAGGAGTTGACCAGAGGCATCCTGACATACAGCTTCAATGTGAGGCACTAGCCTTAATGTGAACTTTAATCTGCACTTTATTTATGAAAATTATATAAATGTACATTTATATTTGGAACAAACACATTCTCAAGACAGATTAATTAATATTGGAATGGAAGAATGAGTTATACATACATTATATCAAAATCCAAACTTCCCACCTAAAAAGCAAAGCATTTGAAACTGGGTTTGAAGAAGAATCTTGTCTACTTTAAAGCAGCATGAATTTTGGCTGGGGTCAGGAAAAAAATTGTTGGATTGAAGTCTACAATAAATTCATGTTCATCAAATTGAAGAAATATCAGATGCTTCCAAATAGGAAGGAAGTAGTTTCTCCCCAGAGAGCTCAATGTTTAATTAATCCTTTCAATGTCATTATAATGGATATCATTTCCTTTATATCATTATAGCTGTATCTGCAAGAAGATTAAGTATTTGTTTACTAAAAACTAATATAAATGCTGACTACTGCATTACTTCTTTATTTCTTAGACCTTTTTGTTCCTTGTCCGGGAGATTCCCAGAATATTCCATAAAGTATCATACAAAACATCACCTGGTACAAAACAAAGTCCAGTGGTCTATCTCTTCTGCAGAATTCATTAAACTCTTTGTCCAGAACAGAGTATTCTAAGAGTTAAGAATCAAGACTTTTAAAGGCACCACTATTTTTAGATATTACGAACTCCTATTACACAGTTTCAAAAGTATTAGCCTTATCAGCTGTTCTTTAATGGAAGCAGCACTTACACAATTATGTTCTCCTTCTCCTAAAAGCTTGCGATCTATACAGCAAGGAAAAAATAAAACACCCTGAAATACTTGCTTTTCTTTTCTGCCCAACATTCTTATTTTAGCCAAACTGTATTGTATACTAGATGGCAACATTTACCTCTTGTCACTGAAAGGCCAGACTGTAACCATGATTTTTTCAGCTTGCATTAAAATTTTAGCACAGGTACCAGAGCAAAATATAAGTTTGCAACTGTCACAGCAGATGCACTGTATGCAATGGTCTATTAAAGTAATAAAGATTAGTAAAGTAAGTGCAACATTGGATAATGTTGTAGGGCTAGGAAAATGTCTTTCAAAAGTATAGCACTTATGATGTTGTCAGCCTATTGACTGGTGTGAGATAATAACCACTTTTCCTAAAAGCTCAAAGTACTCAGCTTCTCACAAGTCCCAGCCCCACCTATTGGTGAGATAAATGACAAACATCTGGAGTCAGGAGCAAGTCTTTACTCCCTGAGCATCTGGAACATTAGTGCAGGGACTCTGGAAAATGGAGAAAAGGGCTGTGGAGTTCTAGTTTTCTTTGTCTCCACACAGAAAAGCACATGTCAGGCATGGCTGAAAGCAGGTCATATTAAAATTATGAGCATGTTTGCTCTGCTTACGGCTAAGTGGGAGACCCAGAAGATGTATTCCCTATATAGAAGATAGCAGACGTATTTATCGCTGCTTTCTACTGCAAATAATCTTGCCACGGGTATATTTACTAGAGTGTTATTTTCCTGTAAAAACACATATGCATTGCTCTTTAGAAGTGTAATGATATTTCTAAATGTGAGATTAGTTAAATTATCACAGAATCATTCAATTTAAGGTTTGGAATGGACCTTACAGATCATCTAGTCCCAATCCCCCCTGCCATGGGCAGGGACACTTCCCCACTAGATCAGGTTGCTCAAGGCCTCATCCAGCTTGGCTTTGAACACTACCAGGGTTGGGAGCTGAGGCAGCATTGCTCCTGTTTTTACTACTTAATTGTCCAGAATTTTCTGCCCAAAACCTAAAAGTAATTTGGGCTACACAGTTATAATGGGAAGGAGTGGGGGTAAATGTGTGAAAAGATGAAAGAAAAAAATGCATTTTGCTGCATAGTCATGTGTTGTTTGTTCAAAGCAACACTGCTTTATTCCTTTTATTTTTTAATGGCTAAGAATTCCCTGGTATTAGCTACCTTTTTTCTACTGACTATACAAGCCCTAGGCTTGAGAAGAGAGGCAGTTGTTCTTCATGGCCTCCTCTGGACTTGCTCCAACAGTTCCATGTCCTTCTTATGTTGAGGGCACCAGAACTGCACACAGTATTCCAGGTGAGTCTCACAAGAGCAGAGTAGAGGGGAAGAATCATCTCTTATGATCTGCTGGCCACACTCCTTTGGATGCAGCCCAGGACAGGATTGGCTTTCTAGGCTGCTAGCACACACTGCCGGCATGGTGAGCTTCTCATCCACTATAAATCCCAAGTCTTTCTCCTCACTGC
>NW_008666964.1:3675-3939 GCF_000695815.1 Acanthisitta chloris | reverse complement strand
CGCGGGGGCAGCCCCAGCCCCTTCGGAGGGGGATGGTGAAGAGCCCGTAGGTGATGGGGTCCAGGCACGCGTTGAAGAGGCCAAAGATGAAGAGGATGTGGGTGAGGGCTGGCGAGACCCTCTTCTCCACGGTGTGGGGACAGAACCAGTGCCAGAGTCCTAGCAGGTAGTAGGGGGTCCAGCAGAGGATGAAGGAGGAGACGATGACCAGGCTCATCCGAAGCATCCGCAGCCGAGCCCGGGGGGTGTTGTTCCTGGAGCACC
>NW_008666964.1:2901-3249 GCF_000695815.1 Acanthisitta chloris | reverse complement strand
GCAGGAACCCCTGAAGCCACAGGGACAGACCCAGCCTGTGGGATGGCACCTGCCATTGCTCCTGCACTGGCTCTGCCCCCACTGCTGGAGGTCCAGGGGACACACCAGGGAGGAGGCAGAGCTGGGTGGAGGTGGGTCACTGCCACAGCCCTTCCATTGCCACCTCTCCATCCCCATCTCACAGAGCTCTCCAACCCCTCTCTGTCCTCATCCCTACTTTGCAGGGCTCTTCAGGCCCTCTCCATCCCCATACCGCAGGTCACACACAGTGGCACCAGCCCTGGCAGCAACACCAACTGGTGTTACCAGATCCCTGGGCTCGGCAGGGGGCTGCCACGAGCAGGACGT
>NW_008666964.1:2066-2595 GCF_000695815.1 Acanthisitta chloris | reverse complement strand
GGGGCCGCTGGCTGCCCTCCCGGCCCCCAGCCAGCAGCACCACCAGGTTGCAGCCAGCAGAGAGGGTGAATAGGGCAAAGGTGACTGCCACGCGCACCTGGGCGGCAGGGGAGAAGGTGGGCAGGTGCAGGGGCTCCTCACTGTTCTCCTCAGGGGGACTCCAGGCACAGCCCTGCGCGGAGGGTGCAATGCTGGGAGGCTCCATGCTGGCATTTCCTGCTCTGGGGTCCATGTCTGGATGAACCCTTCCTGCCACAACAGGCAAAGGGGGAATGGCAGCCCTGAGGTGAGGGCTCCAGGGGGACAGTCCACGCTCAGCATTTGGGGTCCTGTCCCCTAGAGCACTCTGCCCAGGGCTGCAGTGCCAGCATCACGTTCCTGAGCTCAGCTCCCTGTGTTCCATCCTCGGCTGTTTGCTGCATTCTGCTGCTACTCTAGAGCACCCAACAGTCCCCCCAGAGCCCCCGCACACCCCAGACCTACAGGGTTCCCTAACATCAAACAGGGCAGAGGGAGACAGATGCATTTG
>NW_008666964.1:1415-2049 GCF_000695815.1 Acanthisitta chloris | reverse complement strand
TCCCCCCATCCCGTGCCCAGAGTATCCCTCACGGTCTTGCATGGGATGGAGACTCCACAGCCCAATGCTGACCCCTGAGGAAGCAGACATCCCACTCCCCCCACCTCACCTCCATCTGGGGTCTCCTGCCCAGCATCCCCCAGCCCAGCCATGGCAGGGCCGATGCTCACGTTCTGCTGGGGCTCTGCGTCCACACTGGGGCACGAGAGGGAGCAGAGCAGGTACCAGAGCGGGTACACTGGTACTGCCTAGCAATGACACCTGCAGCTGCCACTGCAGATGCTGTGGAGTGAATGCCCTTGGCAGCTTCAGATGGTCCTTGACGCAGCTGATGTCTAGGAACAGTGTGGTCTTTCCCCTGCCTCCCACGGCACACAGACACATAGGTATGTATGTATAGTGCTCACACATAGGAATGGACGGGGGACGTGCCCCACAGCCCTGGGAAGGAGCCCCTGAGCCTGTGGGGGGACACACACTCCAGCCTCCAGCCCAGAGGGCTGCTGTTGGTGCCCCCCACATGTGGCTGGGCATCAGGGCACACAAAGGCTCCTCATATAGGGTTGCAGCATTTGAGGGAGCCCAGAGATCCACAGGTCCTTCCTCTCAGACCCACCACTGCCAGTTGCTCCCC
>NW_008666964.1:0-1362 GCF_000695815.1 Acanthisitta chloris | reverse complement strand
CCTCGCACACCCACCACTGCCAGTTGCTCCCCCAGACTATGGCTGTCCCCATGGCAGAGTGTCTCCATGATGTGTGTCCCCATGGCTGAAGCTTGTCCCCACGTCCCTTCAGCCCTGGCGGGGGTGTGTGTGTGTGTGTGTGTGTGCAGCCTGGAGGAGGGCATGGGGCTGCTTTGCACCTCAAAGGCTTGGTATCTCCCCCCCCAAGAGAGGGAATTAACCTCATTAGCGAGTTCTTTCACACTCCGTGGGACTGATTAACCCCCCACCCCCACCCCAGATCCTGGAGTGGGGGGAGTGGCCCACCAGTGCATTAGCACCCGGCTGCCAGGTCCCACCACCCTCCTGCTAATGGGGACCCTAGACCTCCGGGAGCCACCAAGCAGGCTGGGGACAGAGGGGCTGTGTCACAGTCACTAGCAATTTCCTTCTGGCAGGTTCTTCAGCCCATGGACTCAGCCCCAGACCCACACCTCGTTGGACCCTAAATAACTTCACTCTGCACTGGCAGGGGCTCCCACAGGCACAGAACTGCCAGGTGGGAGGGCTGGATCTGGAGGGTGCTGGGCAACCCCCACTCATCCCTGGTGGGGATCAGGCCCCGAGGCGGTGACGTCTCTCTTGATAACCTCCTCCCGATGCTCTCCCAGATAATGCTTGGCTGCCCCACAGCCCTCAGCCCCGGAGCCCAGCAAGGGGATCCTGGGCACACAAGACCCCCAGGCACACTAGACTACCAGACATGCCAAATCCTGTCCCATGCCCATCTCCAGAGAGCATCCACAGAGACACGTGGGGAGGGCACAAGGGTTTATTCACACTCAGCCACGGCCGCCCAACACATCCAGCAGCTTCAGGCTCTGGCGGGGACAGCTCGTCCCCGCAGCTGTCCGAGGAGTCACACGTGTCCCTGAATGGGCATCGTGGAGCAGCGGGTGCTCCGGTCCTGGCGTCTGGTCCGGGTCAGTGCTGCGACTGCAGCGGGAGTAGAGCCTTCAGCAGTGAGAGCAGGTCTGCAGAGGGGTCCTGAGGAGAAAAGAGGGAGAGTGTGAGCGGCCAAGCACGGGTCCAGGCAGGGCTGAGAGCACAGGGGTGACAGCCCAACGTCGGAAGGGCTCCTGGCCGTGGACAAGCAGGACCACAGCCTCTGGTCAGTCCCCAGCTATGGAACCCCCACAAATGTGAGGGAGGGATGGGGTGGGCTGGAGGACCCACCTCACCTGCTGCAGGGAGCAGGGGGCATCTCTCCATTCCCAACCCTAGACAAGGCTGTTGTTACCCCAAAACCGGTTCCCACACTGTCCCACACCCAGAGGACTCTGACACCACTCCACTACGATCCCTGCCCCGTACAAGCTCCAT
>NW_008666963.1:0-19537 GCF_000695815.1 Acanthisitta chloris | reverse complement strand
CTCAGGGGAGACCTTATCATCCTCTATGACTACCTGACAGGAGGTTGGAGAAAGGTGAGGATTGGTCTCCCAGGCCAGCAGTAGGACAAGAGGGCACAGACTCAAGCTCTGCCAGGGGACGTTTGGGTTGGATATTAGGCAGAGATTTTTTCCAGAGAGAGTGCTCAGGCATTGGAATGTGCTGCCCAGGGAGGTGGTGGATTCCCCATCCCTGGAGGTTTTCAAGCTGAGACTGGATGTGGCACTTAGTGCCATGGGCTAGTAACGACAGTAAGGTTGGACTCAGTCTTTGAGGTCTCTTGCAACCTGGTTGATTCTATGATTTTGTAAAAGTCAGGACAGTTCTCCATGGTGGGAAAACTTAATCCAGTAACCTCTTTGCAGCACATCAATTTACTATTTTGTTTTTTCCTTGTTTGTTTGTTTTGGTTTTTTTAAGGCTGTTGTTTTTTTGCTGTGCCTAATACCCACAACAGCATGCTAAGCTCGAAATATACTCAGAAAAATGTCCTTAGAATGACAAAAAATTAGACATGGTAATAAAAAGACCATTTTTTTTAAGACTGCTTATTTGATCTGTCTCAAAAAGGGCAGACTTGTGTCACTACTCATCTATTGTTTTTCTCTGTTCGGACCAGCCACACCTGGGCTATATGAATTGGTTGAGTGACCTTCCATTTTAGCTATATTTCAAGAACCAAAGCAGTGTTATGGATTATTGAAACTCCAATGTTCAGCATAACAAAGTGACCCACAATTAGTCAGAAATCAGTGTTCATTGACCCTGACTTCACATTCATGACCATCCTGGTGCTGAGAAAGAGGCAGAAGCATGGAGGAGGGCGAGAAACAGTAAAGAGTTAAGAACAGACTTATCTGGCCTTACCTTGGTTTAAATTGCTGTTGTTTTCATGCTTTAATGTACTTACTTTAGGTACCATCGATTTCAGGTCATCACAGGTTGTCTTTTTTGCTGTCTCACTTCCTGTCTGAGTACATTCACACATCAGCATTCTATCCTCAACCTTATCAGTGCTTTTCTCATTGTTGCAAACATTGCCAAAACTCCTTCTTAAGCTCTAAAACTCACAAGTAGTTTGCTTGAAGTTTTCTGCTTCTATTCCAAACTTGAAGGAGGCTTGTGTGTCCAAAACATTGTCTGTTTTCATTCCAATTTTGATACTTGGCCTATAAAAGATATCACTTGCAAGCCTTGTCCATCTTTAAAAAACATGTGTTTCCATGTAAGTTAATATTAGGAGCAATGTTCCTTCTTGTGGCAATGCACAAGATAATTAAAATTAATAGTTATAGACTTCGATGCTCCTACAATTAGTTAAAAAAATCAGTGACCAAAAAAGCAGAGATGTATATGTATTTATAGTATGTGTGAGATACTTGCAGATATTATAGAATCTTTTTGTTTACCCACCTGAATATTTTTTCTCTGAACATAGACACTCCAATCCACAAGTGCTGTTCAGACAGTAGAGGTGGGATCAGCTGCAGGTTGACTGAATTCATTGTGATGCTGCAAAGAGCTGGTGCCTACAGAATGCGTGGGGAAAATATGTTAAAGCAAGGAGACAAAAATTAATTGTGAAAAGTGGATGGCATAAACAAGATTTGTCTGGCCCATTCACATATGCCTGCACAGATCTGGAAGAGAGGAAGAGCTTGTCAAGCACTGGATGAGGAACATACAAAACCTGATTAAGGTTTGGGCATGGGAAGAGGTGATCTTTCCTGCCTATGGGATCCCAAAGTCTACAGTGTCTACCATGGTGTACCAGGTTGCAAACTGCTCTATTTTATGCTTTTCTGGAATTAGCAAGAAGCATTCTGATGAGGGAACCTTTTGGACATCCTTGCATTTTGCCCAGATACCTTCTCTTCTTGGAATCAACAGGACCCTTGGGTTTATAATTCTCTACTGACATAAAAAATTACTCTACTTAAAGGAAACTTCAAAATGAATACTAGTATGATTTGTATTGATGAAGCAGTGGTATTCTTTCTGCTTCATAAAATGCATACATTAATTCATCTCTGGCTACAAGAAAAGTGCTGCTAAAAAATTCAGCTGAACTTTTATTGAGAGGTTTTTATGACTGACAAAACATGTATTTCATAGAGTCAGGATGCTTCTATCACAAATCCTGAATATTTTACTGTAAATATTCAATCTTTCAGAAAAATTAACTTCCTAAAAGCAGTCATAAAACAATAGTAAAAGGAATTGGTCCTTACATGAATAAATATATCTTGAAACAAATAGTTTTAAATAAGGAAGAGGAGATTTGCAAAAGCATTAGTTCACTTGCCATAAGATTTCTTCTCTTTAATTATAGCTGTCAGGCACAGTCTAAGAACCTGAGAATTTAATTTGTCTAAATATGAATTTTATAAGTATGAAAAAGGATTAAGAAAATATAAAGACATTTCATTCTGCCTAATATGAGATATTTCCTCAACTGATAATCTTGGTGATTAATGAACTGAACAACTACGGTTTGTTTCTTGGAGGTTCTTTTTACATGCTAACAACTGTTAGTTGTCACTTTGAGGCACTACAAAATTATGTATGACAGCCATTCATCAAGAAGATGATTAGTACCAAAAACCCTTGCAGAAATTTTTTTATAAAATTTATCCCCATTTAAGGTACTATCTTGTTATACATTGTCAATGAGATAGTTACAGAGTTTCTGAGTTTCTGATTGTTGCTGAGTGAAATGATATAATGTCTGTATGCAGCAACTCCTCAGGAAGAAAACTCATATGGGCTTTCGTATGCCACTAGTCTATTACATATTAACCTTCTATATTGTCTTATGTTTCTAACAAAAGTAAGATATATAAAATTTGAACAAATTCTTGGCCTTGGTTAAGTCACAGAACCATAGACTCACAAAATAGCTTGGGTTGGAAGGGACTTTAAAGACCATCGTATTCCACCCCCCCTGCCACGGACAGGGACACCTTCCACTAGATCAGCTTTCTCAAAGCCTCAGCCAATCTGGGGTTCACAAACCCCACACACAAACCCCTCCTTCTCCCCCAGAAAAATGTAAAATCTGTTTTCTATTTGTTCAGAAAGTGGAGCCAGCCCTGCAGTATTTCTGCTTGTGATTTCTGTGCCCTGTTTCATCCTGCGACGCGGTGGGAACAGACACTACAGTAAACAGTCAATTGCAAATGCATGTCATGAGTGAAAACTTGTCAGGAGTCTTTCTTATGAAAACAGGATTGTTTGCTTTTCATGTGCAGGTGAGTGGAAACAGTTGACTTCATGACATCTTTAAGATGGTTGGCAATAGGAAAACCTACCAAGTCCTTGTGAAAACAATGTCTTTACAGACATCCTTTTACATATACTGTCACCAACCACAAATAGCAGAGCAGAGTGCTAGAATCACTGGCTGCACCACATGCTCACTGTACCCTGTGTGACCTTTGAGGACCAACCAGAAAAGAGAGAGCAACTTCCTCCTCCATTGCAGGAACTACTGTTATTACATCAGAGCAAAACTAGCAACTCTCAGTGCTCAACTTTGTTTGAAAGTGAAAACTGTTTTCACTCATTCAGGCATTCTAATACCTCACTAACATGGATATGCATGTGTCCTGAAGGTCTGCCCAGATTTCAGCCAGAGGAATGCATGCTCTAGTTTTGTGGGCAGATTCCTCGTGAGATACAGAGGACATGGAACTCCAGCTAACTGGATCTCATCTTTCCTTCTGATCTTATCTTTAGCTGGGCACCATGTGCTTGGTGTTTTGGATTAGTCTTTCCTGTACATTTTAGAAGCTGACAGCAATCATTCTCTCCATCCTGTTCCTCCTCTGCAGGTCACTAGAATTTATTCCTTACTTTGTCTCCTATCTGGGTATCCAGAGGTGCTGCATGTAAATGTACAGGGATCCTGATAGCTTTTATTTAGGTGCAGTTTGCACATGACATTCTTATAATTCTTCTTAAGGAATGTCTTTCTGTTCTTGTTACAGTTTATTCTCCATACCTGCACACCTTCGTATTTCTATTACAGTTTCTACACCACTATCCTTAGTGGTCTACTACACTGAAGTCAGAGAATTGACTTCTCATTGATGAAAAACTAAGGAAAGGAAGAATAGGGAAGGAAAGAATTAGAGAAACCTGCAGATGACAGTTTGGAGTCTTCAAATGTATGTATTTTTTATCCACCAAAGAACCTCACCCAAAGAAATTCTGAGTTAAATTGTAGCATCCACTATTAATGTACATCTGTGTTTACAAAGTTCTCGTTCTTCAAATTTTCTTCTTCTAAACACTGTGGTTAAATTCATGCCCACTGCAACCTACCGACGGTTGACGAACCAGCTGAGTAGTTGGGAAATAAGATTTTGATAGGCATCCCATGTGTGCTTGGTCAAATCGCTTATAAACAATCTTTATTCTATATTTTTAGACACCATGCCACAACTAACATCCATTGCTTTTCCCTCAGAAATATTTCCAAAACATTAGATCTGAATTTTGCCCTTCTAAATGGGAGTAGAAGAGAGAATTTATCTAGTGAAGATACATCAAAGGCAAATTCATTTGGGACAGGAGTATTCATAAACTGTGACTAAAATATTACTGATTTGCTTAAATCTGACAGGTACACTTAGGTAGACTTATCAAACGACCTACTGGAAATGTTTCTTTTATCTTTCTAGAATTCAACAGATGATCTCTGTTGTTGTCATTCTGTCTCTGTAGCTCTTTATAAGATATGATGGGTAAGTGAAATATAGTTCAAAATCCATCATCATGATCAGCTATTTAAGATTTGCATTTTAATTGTGTTGCCTTAACATGTTAGTTAAGTACACTGGAAATTTTATCAATACACTCAACATAATCTATTTTATCATTAATAATGTCACTAAAGCAAATTCTGTTATTGCAAGATCTAATCATCCAATCTGTCTTTTACAGAACATACTTGTAAACAATTAATGTTAATTTACATTTTTATGTGCATGAAAGCAGCACAAAAATTCTTCTGCTCATACCACAGCTTGCATAAGCAGCTCCAAACCATGTTCACTGAAGGAATTGCCTTTAACCTCCTGTTACTGTGCAGCTTGGCAGTGAGTGTATGTGGGGAAAAGTGAAATACATTATATTCTCAGGCAAGAAGCTATAAAGTACACAAATTGTAAACCTCATTTTTCCCATCATTCCAAAACAGTAAATTTCTAAAGTAGCATATGAGGACCTGATAATGCATCAGCGGTAAAATGATGACAGGTAAAATGTATGTTCATTTCTCAGTGAATAGGAACAGCTATTGACAAATGATATCAATGCCGAAGTATTATTGGCAAGTTTGTGGCAGTCCTAGCCAAAGATCTCCCATGGATATTTGTCTAATATAATTAAAGTCAGAAACAACAGGGTAAAATCCCAGCCAAGAAAAGGAAATAGGAAGGGACATTTCATTTCTTCCAAATGGACAGACTGTTTTTACTTTTCATTCAGAAACTGGAAACTTTATGGTTTATACAAAGTTTATAAACCAAATGGACAGACTGTTTTTACTTTTCCTTCAGAAACTGAAAACTTTATGGTTTATACAAAGTTCATAAGCAATGTACTGTGCAGATATTTTCTTTTCTGTCCTTCCTCACTCTATAATCTGGCCATCATTTCTGCAGATGCACCCATGCACGTGCACATACACAACTTGAGTTTTTCCTCAAAACACTGTCTTGAAGGACTCAGAAAGAGGAGGACCTAGAAAATGAGAGCTTAGCATTTCTGGAGTGTATGTTATCCATGCTACCAGTGTTGGCTGTGGCTGACATGCATATTGGTTGTACAATTTTTTTATATAAATCTTTCATATAAAGGCAAGTACCATCAAGCCTTGCAGCAAGTGTGATGAAATCACATATGTTTTAAAGAGGAAAAAAGCAGTCTTCTCTCAGGTGAAGACTGTGAAGTTAGGATGGCGCTTCTTGTTTCATACTGGCTATGTTTACATGACTCCTTGTTCAGTATCTGTGTCTGAAGCTCCTTTCACTATCTTTTGAGGAACCTAGTGGCTAACTCTTTAATGCACTTTGGTGACCTCACACCTAATGCAAAGACATTGCCATCCATAGCCCTGAGCTACGTCAAGAGGAGGCAAAGACCCCTCTGACTTTGGTGTCTAAAATGTTTAACACCTGTTAATTTCATTGGCAATTTGGCACTTCAGTGCCTTTAGAACTCTGATTTATTTTTACTAAGTTGAAAAAGTCTGGCCAAATTTTTTTTCTCTCTATAATCTTTCATTATAGTATTTTAGTTTTACGTCTAATATCTATTTTGTATCACTAGTGAAAGTTTTAAGACTTCCTATAGTGTAGGCTATATACCTTTAAATACAGCCAACAGGCTACAGTACTTGAAGCCTTAAATGTGGTGGCAGTCACTTTTCTAACCTCTCAGGTTACACAGACCATACTGCTGCCACTCGCATGCAACCAAGTTATTTTAAGAAAATGTGCATATGTGAAATCAATCTCTTTCATTGTAAGCATATTTAAACCAGTTCCAAGCTCAATAAATGAGAGTATTTATTTAAAGCATCAACCAAAGTTTCAGTGTTGATTTTTAAATAGCATCACAAATTGAAGGAAACATTTCAAAAAGAAGGTAATAATTCCCTATTCTTGCTTCAGGCACATAAGTGTTATTTCCTCTGCACTGTCATGTATTGACCATCTGAAACTTGATAAATCAGAAGATAGATTGCAGTGGAGCTCTATGTATTTAAGTATCAAGCTGATCTATAGCTTTCACAGCAACCAAAAGCCATTTCTTGTCAGTGCTGTCCAGAATATATCCTGACAGTTCAGTGGGAGTTTCAGTGCCATTTATTTTCAAATCAATACTCAATTACTAAGAGGAAGATTCACTCCCTTACCCATTTTCAGGATGAAATTATGGACTAGAGCAGTAACACTTAGTCAAGGCAAGCCACTGTCCATTAACTCATGATGCTACCAAAACCCCATCCAGACACTTTATTAAAGCTCAGTCTTTTTTCAGCTTTTAATTAATCATTGTGAAAAAGGCCTTTCACATTGTGACTGATGACCAGAGAAAACAATTTTCTCCTAACTGCCTTTTAATTTCAACTCTGGGAGTGCTCATTGACTGAATCTCACAACAACCCATCAATGCTAGTTTTTAATGTGTTTTCTCCTTTGTTATTGAGAAGAATGGAGTGGCAATGAGGCTTTGTGCTCCTCTTCATAACTCAAGTAATTGATTCGGTAAATGCCTCACATTTGCTAGTGGATAAAAAGTGCTGTCAATGTAGATAGTAGGTACTATATAAATTACTCCATTAACAGGAAATAAAGCTATTTACAATTTTTAAAGTGCAAAGTGTAAGTGGCTTTTAAAAAAAAGAAAGGAGTACTACTTCTTACATGTCTGTATGGGCTTTTTTCCCCCTGTAAATGCTAGTAATAGGATAAAATGGATCAGAAAAAGATTAGCAGACTAAGGCTGCAATCTTGAAGCAGTGTGCCTATATGTGTAGCCTATTGCAAACTATCCTTCTTGAAGAAGCTCAGCACTAAAAAGCAACTTCTGGAAAAACACAAAGTATTCTTCAACAGTAGTCATCTCATAGCTTAGACCTTGTTTTACTTTTCTGATATTTTGGACAGTGGAGGATGAGAATTGAAAGAAACTTCACTAAGAAAAGCAAAATAATCAATCACAAGCAAATAGATACATTGTGGATGTTTGCAGAAACAAAGCATTCACTGAAACTACTTTGTATCACCCATAAATAGAATTTTCCTCTATGACTGACAAAGAAATCCAGGAAATGCATACTCAGTAAGTCAGTGCTCTCGTCAAAGAATGGTGGACAGAGTATAATGCCACAAGTAGATGCACTTTATACACTACTGATGTCCTAAAGCAATAAGAGATAATTTGAAAGAATTTCATCTTAACATATTTAATTAGGAATTTTTTATGCAAGCCTAAGCATTTGTCTTCACTTGCAAATAAAAAAATCAGGCAATTTTAAAAATGGATACTGAATCACTGTAAGTTAACATATAATACTGTCATGTCATGATTCGTATAATAATAAAAATAATTTAATAGATAACTGAAGATAAGCTACTTTCTTAACTTTGCACCTTCTTAACCTTTCCTGAATGCATTCCTTCAGAAATACATGTATGAAGGTAGGTCTATTGATTAAAGACCAATTGCACTGTAAATTATGAAACATGTTGAAATGAAGTGTTCCGTCAAAACAATCCAGATTGAACCCTGATATAGACAACACACGAAAAAAAGCCATAAACATATGGCAGCAGTTTAAGAGCACTGGTCTGATCTAGAAAAGATTATATGTGGACTTTTTCCAAAATAAACATATGGCAGCAGTTTAAGAGCATTGGTCTGATCTAGAAAAGATTAGATGTGGACTTTTTCCAACACAAAAGTCATGTACATTTTTTGGCATTGTGAAAGAGAAAGGAAAAGTTAGATATTTTATCAGTGCACAGTAGAAAAATGAGTGGGAATATAGGAAAGATTCACAGAAATTCAAACCAGAGCAGTCTATTAAATCTGTCAGATTGAATTCTTGTAGAACATCACTCATCTTATTTTGCATGTTAATTCTGTCATTGAAATCAGTAACTTCTGTTTGTCTGCCATCTTTCTTACAGTTGATATCAAAGATTAATTACACTCAGTATCTTATTCTAGCTTTAAGTTTTCTGACTATGCTGAACAACTTGGTGCTTCCTTGTTTAATACATCAACTACCAACATTACCCTTTTTGTTCGCAGATACACTATTTGTTCACCATAATCCTTACATCTTCTCCTGAATTATTATTTTGAAAAATTAGGTTAAGCAGTATGGACTGTCTATTTTCAAAAACAGTGTAAAATAATTTTTTTACATTTTTCCTTGCACTTTTTATAGACTTGCTATCTATGGATTATCTTCTGAGTCTTTTCAGATATTTGAAAATAAATTTTAATATCTCATAACTTAATTTTCACTGATTGTTAGTGATTTTTTGCTTTTTTTATTTTGATGCGTCCTGTTTTACCGCTGGTTTAACTCTCTATTATACTGTTAAATAAAAAAAAAATTTAATCAAATTTATGTTCTTTCTGGATTCTGAAATATTTTCTTGCCCATCCACAGCTCTCAATATTCACTTCTTTTATTTTTTTTTTAATGAAGTTTTCTTCCTAGGCGGTCTCATTCAAAACTCCCGATCTGCCTAGCTTGGTAAAAAAACCCCACTCTTTTACAAAGTTAATAGATATTAGTGTACCCACACTGTGTTTAATATTGAATACATTCCAGAAGTAATCACTCATTCTAGTTAATGAGCAGTTTCATACTAGTGTTGTGAGTTTTTGCAAAGATGAGTAGAATTAGCTATTAGTCAAGCAGTGATTTTGTAATGGAAAAATATATAGGTTTAGTAAAAAGTCTTCATGAAACTAGAACAGGCTGACCAGGGAAGCTGTGGTTCTACATCACTGGAAGTGTGCAAGGACAGGTTGAATAGGGCTTTGAACAACCTGATCTAGTGGAAGGTGCTCCTGCCCACAGTAGGGTGATGATCTTTAAGGTTTCTTCCAGCTCAAGCCATTCCCTGATTCTGTGGTCGGTGTTTTATTGCTGGATGCTCTAAATTCCAATGCCATATCTCCCAACTGTTTGTTCATCAAAATATCATAGATTTTCTTTTAAAGTCCTTTTTTTCTATTTTTTTCCCATTTATTTCTATTGTATATAACAGACCTTCATCTGAGCGTTTTTCTCAGACCTGCCCAGGCTGAAAGTGTTAAGTAAATGAACCTTTTGTCCCCTTCACGCAGGAAAGTCACACAACAGACTCATCTGCTTGATTGATCATTCCAGGTTCTTTAGACCTTGAGTATAAACTTCTGGACACATAATTCTCTTATTTATCAGAGAAAATGTTCCCATGCCCTTATGTTATATGTGGAAGTATTCAGTATATTGTGTGTATTCACATTTAGTATTAATTGTCCCTGCATGGCATAAAACAGTTGAATGAGATCTTCCCAGAGGCAGTTAATTCTATGAAGCCACATATTGAAGACCTAGAATGGACCTCACATAAAGGAAGGGTCAACCTTTGTGATAGATGATAGATGCTAGTGGAAATCTCACACAGCTCATGTATGCAGGCAGTGATGGATTCTGCTTTTGGTGAGGTCACTAGTACTCATCATGCATCAATGCTCTTAGAAACATCTGTGAGAAATCCATCTAAAGTTGTATTCACACAATTATGGCTGGGTTACCATGACAATTCTCTAGAGAATCTCTGAAAAGGAAAACATTGCTGAAGTGAACTTGGACTCCTTGTTCTGAACTGTGAAGTTTAGAGGTCGGAAGTTTACCACCAGGCACAGTCTTTAAAAAGCTTTCTCTGAACAGGAGAATCAACAGTGTGTTCAACAAGGAATGCTAGAGGCTAAAATATTTCATCTGTCTGTTAACAAGAGTTTTCACTGTTCAATCTCTCCCCTGCTTTACAGTTACATACTTTAAAGTAAAGGAAGGGTTGCAAAAGTCCTATTATAGTGTAATATTCTTTGAATAAGGTAGAAAAACAGAACCTCTTCATTATATGACTGTTGGAGTATCATCCAAAATTATTAGCTGTCAAAGTGATTATTTCATGTTCCCTCTCACTGTGTCTTATTTTACAATGCTCATTTAACTATCACTCAATCAGTGCTTTGTGTCATTTTGCAGAGTCACACAATGGTTGAGGTTGGAGGGCATCTCTGGAAGCCATCCAGTCCAAGCCTCTGCTCAGGGCAGGATGACCTAAAGCAGGTTGTTTAAGGCCATGTCTAATTGGGTTTTGAATGTCTCTGTGGCTTGAGACTCCACAACCTCTCTGGGTAACTTGTTCCAAGGTTTGACCACACTTAAAATAAGAAGGTTTTTCTTATGTTTTTGTTGTCCAACAGGAATCTTAAGTTGCTTTCTGTGGAGCTGGTTTCCAACCAGTCAGCCCACAGTCCTTCCCCAGGTGAAGGACTTTTGTATTTCCCTTTGCTGAACTTCTGGTCAGCCTATTTCTACAGCTTGTCTATGTCCCTCTTAACGTAGCACAAACATCTGGTGTATCAGCCATTCTAGCCACTTTGGTGTGGCCTGCAAACCTGTTAAGAGTGCACTCAGTTCCATATCCAAGTCACTAATGAAGATGTAAAGCAGTGTCTGTCCCCAGTATTGATCTTGGAGCATTCAACTAGTGCCTATCCAGGTGTACCTCATACCGCTGATCAACGCTCTAGACTCAGCAGTTTGGATAGTTTTCAATCCACTTTACTATACACTTCTCAATTCTTCACTTCATTAGTTTGTCAACAAAGACATCATTGGAGAGAGTGTTGAAAGCCCTGCTAAAGTCAAGATAAACAACTTCTACTGCTCTCCCCTTACTCACCAAGCTCATCATTGTATTGAAGATTGTAAGGCTATAGAACTATTTAAGTTGGGAAAGATCTCTAAATCTTCTAGTCCAACTGATAGTCAGGTGTGATTTCCCCTTTGTGAAGCTATTTTGAGTATTCCAGATCGCCACTTCTCCTTAATGAGTTTTTGAACTGTATTCAAGATTATTCACTCCACCACCTTCCCCAGTATCACGGTAGGCTAACCAGTCCGTATATTCCTTGATCTTCCTTCTTGACCTTCTTGAAGCCAGGTATGACATTTGTTTTCTTCCAGACTTTGAGAACCTTCCCCAGTTGCCATGACCATTTAAAGACAATCAAAATCATATTGCGGTGACATCGACCAGCTCTTTCATAGCTTGCTGTAAATAGTTTAGACTGATGTTGATAAGCCTAGTCTCTCTTGCAAAATGAAGATGTTACTGATACATTCTTCTCTTCACTATTTTATCCCATCGTGTCTTCACTAAATTCTCCCATAATTTCCATTGTGTTGATCTTTAAATAGCAACATGAAAAAATTTATTCTATGAAGACTACAGAAAAGTTTGATATAACATATATTTAATGATTAGACTGAATCATAGAGCATGGTTCTTAGAGTGTGCAGCAATTACCTGGACTTGGAAAATTTTTCAAATTCTTTCACATCAGAAAATTAAATTCAATTCTAGCAATTTTTTTTTGCAGATGGTCAGATGTTTGGGGTTTTTTTTCAGAAACTTTTGAGCACTGCTGAGTTCACTTGAGTGTCATATTCTCTTGGAAACATCTGACAGAGTTCCACAGATCAGGTTACATCCCCCACATTTTTTGGTATTTGGCCTGGTGATAAAGCAGAAATTATTAGAAAAGTTAGAGATTATGTTCTCTACCTGAGCTCCTGTCAGCACAATATGTGTTCTCTTCTCATGCATTCCCACCAGCCAGCCAGCTCTACTTCTAGCAGACCAATCAGTGCTCTCCACTGTTGGTCAGGGACAGAAGACTTAAGACAGAATGTGTATTTGTCAGCACAGTCACTATTTTATGCAGTTGTTAAGTGAAAAGACTTGTTTTGGAACACTGGAATTGAGAATGATGAAATTACCTTAGATATTGTATTCAGTTAGAGAATAAATATGTACCCATGTCACTCTTATGTGTCGATTCTAAAGCATGTTTTTAAACAACTTTTATTTACAGATTTCCCATTGAAGACAGCTCTATTTGGAGTGTGCACACTCCGTATTTATCTTTAAAGCTTCACTGTTTTTCAAGGCTTGTTTAAAAAATGTTTTTGAGACAGTTAAAACAATAGTAAAGTTGATTGGTGACTGCAGATGATTAACTTTCAGGCACCCTGTCACAACCCATCTGTAGGGGCTGTGATGTTCATTATCAATTCTCGTCAGGCTGAGCACTAACACAGGACCATGTGTCAGGGAGCTTTAGGTTTCATGGTACAGTCAGCATAACTCTGGCAACCAACCCAATATTTAACCCAAAAGATGTTAACAAACAAGCTCTTAAATTTATACTGTCAACTTTCACAAGAGTGGAGGATAGCAAGCCTTTAATACAGTACAGTAACTTTGCAATTCCCAGACAAATCTCTTAAAGGTGCAGGCTCAGAAGCCACAACACATCAATATTCAAAGGTGCTGGTTTGCAAGCCATAAGGCCACTTTTCACAGTCTCCCCATTCCCACAACAAACTTCAGTGCAGTGTTCAGAGCCCAAGAAAAGCACAGGGAGAGAGAAATGAAGACAGAAAGGGGAGAGAGGTAACACAGAAAATCACCAATACTTAGATGCCATGTTGGTCCTGCCACAAGGATGTTCTGAATCTGGGGCAAAGCATGGGTGAAAGACAAGGAGAGGAAAGACAGAGAGAGACCAGGGAAAAAAGAGGTCTTGAGGGGGCCTGATCCACTCCCTTGTATAAGTAACTTTATGCATGTCTCTTATGTAAACTAGATTTTTCACACTGTTGCATTCACGTGTGCACAGCAGCCCTCCAAGACCTCCTCCAGTAAGTGAGTCAAGGGGTAGGGTTAGGGAGGGGGCTGAGCAGGAGTCTCTGGATGAAGCAGGAAGTTGGCTCAGGACAGTGTTGTCCCCACCTCCACAAGACCTTTGCTCCAATCACGTCTTACTTGTCGTGACAGTCAGAATGTTTGAGACATAATATGCTTGTGGCTCTCCACACAGCTACACTTGAGAGGCTTGTGGCATGGCAGGTTAACTAATGAAACAGAAGAACAGAGATATAATACAGAACATACATTTCAAATGTGGTAGTAGAAGAAACTGATTTTAGGCACTAGGGACACATAAATGGAAAGAAGAAAGAAAAATATGAGACAAAATTATTGTCAGACATTCATGTTTATTTGAAATAGTGTCTATATGATCTACTCCATGTCATTTTAAGGAATCTCGTCTAAATCTGCTCTAAAAGCTAGATTAGCTTTATATCTGTCATTCCTGACAAATGTTTGTCTCGCCGGTTTTTAAAGGTCCACAAGGAGACAGACTCCTTAAGCTCTTCTTGGAATCTATTCCAGTCATTAATTATCTGTTTTGTCAGATCGTTTTTCTTCCTGTCCAAATCTGAATTTGCTTTCCTACAGTTTAAGTACAAGAAATAGTTCTTGCATTCTCTAGTGTGGACATAGAAAATAAATTGGTTTCCATTTGCATGTTTTAAAAGTATTATCAGAGAAAGGATTCAACGCTCTTACATGTAGCCATCTACATGTGGATTCCCACCGGTAATCTTTGTGTCAGCTCCCATTATAGCTATTTATAAAATAAAGGATGTCTCCTTAGAGAATACAGAATGCTCATGTGGAATTGCCAGATATGACAGGTCCTAACATACCCTCCTGGAACAGCAGCTGTAGACCAGGCAGGACATGTGGAAGTTTTTGAAATAGTCCTGAATTCCTAGTTTTGGTTGACTGACTTATGCCCTTAACCAATATGATCCACAGTGCAGTAAACACAGAGCTGCATTGGTAAAGAGCAATGTTATCTAAACCTGTAAGTAAACAAGAAGTTCAGTCTAATGTTCTCTTAACATTGTAAAACCATATGAGCAGCAGGTGTTATTTCTGTGAATCACACAGAGAATATTAGGATGAGCAAAACAGGACAGCTATTTCTCTAAGCTTAGCAAAAAAATCTCAGTGAGTTGTGAGGTAATTTTCATTACCCTCCTCTGTTTATTATTCCTCTGCTTATCAATTAATTTGAAGTAATTATAGAATAATTTGCTGGACAAAATAAATCTGAATTCTCCTAGCACATCTACCACAATATTTAAAAAATAAAGATAACTAGAGCTTTAATAGGCTACTTTAATTTGAGAAAATTGTTGCTCATGAATCACTGAATGGTTGAGGTTGGAAGGGAGCTCTGAAGACCACCTGGTCCAACCCTCCTGCTCAAGAAGGGCCAACCAGAGTTGATCAGGACCATGTTCAGACAGCTTTGGAATATTTCCTACAGGGGAGATATGTCACTGTATTTCCATTTAAATAAAATGGTGATTCAATAAATTGGCATGTTTTTGTTGTGTGGAAGAGCTTAGAAGGAGGTAGTAATTTTAAACAGGGTAATAATGGGAAGTACACCTTGCAATCAAATGTCAAGTTCAATCAGGCATAAAACTGGTAACTGCAGGATATCTTCAGCATAAGGAGCATTCTCTAATCTTTACAATGAAATGTAGGAAATAACCAAATATTGATCTACGAGTGTGCAAAGATATTTTCAATGATATGGCAGGATACCTTGAAGCTAACTTAAATGAATCATGCTTTTTTTGCATCAAGCAAACTCTTGAAAACAGACAATATTTTTCTGCCTTCTTTCCCTTTTCCTCTTCACCATAGCCAAAGAATATGTAATGGATCTTGGAAATGAAAAACTGCTATGGGAAAACTGAGGAACAGCTCACAGATGTAGTGAAATTGCTGTTGTACATGTATTGTTAACTCAAGTAATAACTCACTAGCATTAAGCTAAGTGCTTGTCTGCTAATTACAAAATGTAAAGTCCTCTGCATAACTAAAACATGTTCCATGTTGCTGAATTTACTGAACTAACAAATTTGCATCAACTTATGAACTTAAATCCCAGTACTAAGTTTGCGAAAACTAACATTTGTAACTTTAGCACTATGCCACAGGAAATCCATTTACGTTGCTGATGTAGAACCTGAATATGGAAAACAAATAAAGAAATAAAAAAAAGTTTGACATCTAAAAAAAAAATAAATCTGGAGATAAATGACTCCTCTATAATGAATTTTAGAATTAGTCTAGGAAAAAATTTTATGGTACTTAGTTTGAAGTGATATAAAAAACTTATATGAATGGTGAAATCCTAGGCAAAATCGAAATATTTCAAAATCATTGGTTTCATAAATTGTTTCTGTCAATTATTTGATACTTCGGAGTATCTGTCAAAATTTGAGTTTCAGATTAGATACTAAGAAAATTTTTTTCAGGGTTAGGGTGGTCAGGCATTGGAATAAGTTGCCCAGGAAGGTGGTGGAGTCACCATACCTAGAGGTTTTTAAGAGGCATCTAGATCTGGCACTGGAGGATATGGTTTAGGGTTTAGGGATTACAGCAGAGTGGCAGGTATCAACCTGCTATCAGGTTGGACCTGATGATCTTAGAGGTCTCCTTCAACTCTGATAATTCTATGATTCTATGAAATGACTTAACGGGCTTTTGCAAAGCCTCCCTTCCCATGGAACTTTCCCATGAATGCCAAATGTTATACATGTGGACCTACATTGCTGCCATTTACCAGCTTTATTTCTAAGAATTTGCCTCCTTTCATGGGTCTGTTGTCTAATAAAATCTGACTAGTAGCATTTTAGCATGCACTCTTGTTAAGGAGCACATATGCAAAGAACAGAGAGAAACCTAGCAGAGCTCTTGGGCTGTTTAAATTATTTTAGCAAAATAGAATCTCTCAAATTTAAATCTCTTATTACATAAGTAATAAGATATATATCAGCATGATACAGCTACTTTACACAGACGTTATAATCTTGCAACAGAATAGCAATAAAGTGAGAAGTGTTTGGAATAAACCAGGAAGACCACTTCCCAAAATAATTGCTTGATCCAGCCTGTGCTCAGCACATACAGCACAAGCTGTTTATATAGCTGAAGCTGAATTGTGTTCAGGTACTTATTTTAAACACTGGTATGTAAAGGCAAGCTAACAAGAAGGATTTTGGTTGTGGGTGTTCAGCTGGCAGGAATACTGAACAGCACAGGTCACTGGTAATCAGCTGAACTCTGCTGCAGGAAGGACAGGAATAAGATAAACAGTGCTGATGCTATTGACTAAACTTATTGGAAATAATGGTGTAGTGGGTGCCAAGACATTATTTTAAATATCAAGCAGACTTTGCAATCTCTGTAAGGTCAGAGAATGAAGGAAATGTATTCCATTAGCTACATATTTTAGCATAAGGTCTTGTAAAAATAATCCTTCTGCAGAAAATCACCTTAAGCAGAGTGTAAAAGGAAGTTAGACCTGCGTGGTGACATCTTGTCATACAGTAAGATACTTTTCTTTGGGGTTTTTTTTTCACTTTTTAGAAGCTTACTATATTTACAAAGACTATACCAATTTAGGAAATATTACCAGCTCTGAAAATGTAAAAGACATCATTCTCAAATTATAGATTTCCAAGTAAAATGAAACACAAGTGTTTTCTTTTGCTTCTTAGCCTTGAGTTTGCTCAATTTGCATTAAAATATTGCCACTCGAAATCATGTACGCATGCAAGGTTTTGATTTTGGTAGGATTAAGATTTCAAATTATGGGAATCAATAAACTTCTTTTTACTGACACATCAGGTAAACCGAGAGAGTTTTGGATAAGAGGCTATGTAGCAAAGGACACGATTACAGCTTTTCATACAGGGAGAATAAGTAAAATGGAGCTCATTTCTTCCCTTCGTACTTTCCAGAGAAAGGAATTGTACTTCTGACTCGGAGTCTCCCACCAGTTTGCTTTCAAAGCAGCACACTGAGGCAGAGCTTTCGTTAGTGGATTGCAGACTCAAACTCTTTTCCTGCTTTTTACAGCACAAGGATTCTGTCACTCCTTTATACCTAAGGGCCTGAAGGCAAGTGAAGGTGTACAGGTACTTTGTCTGCCAAGTGTATAGCCTGCTGGTTAAAACAGTTCCTGGGGAAACATGAACTTAGAGCCATGTAAACTGTCACAGAAAACAAATCTGAGTCTCTCCCTTTTCATTTATAGAATTAGATCACTGCAAAACCAGAGAATTATTTCACCAGTTTCTTCATGGGAAAAGTAGAGCTGGTCTTGGTCTCTGGTCTGAATACACAGAGGACCTTTAAGCATGAATAGTTGAAGGCAACTCCATGTTATTCTTTATATAGATGCCTAATAGGAGCAGCAGCCCATATATGCCAATGTACTTCATGTTTCCTGCTCTAGACAGGTCCTTTTCAATTTGGATCAGTCTTGAATTGGCAGATGAAAGGCCACAACTTCCTATGCATTACAAAAGAGCCAAAACTTGGGCCTGCATACTGCTCTGAAGGTTAATAATTTAGATCAAAAGTGACATGACACAATCTTAACTCATCTGACAATCAGCCCATATATGCCAATGTACTTCATGTTTCCTGCTCTAGACAGGTCCTTTTCAATTTGGATCAGTCTTGAATTGGCAGATGAAAGGCCACAACTTCCTATGCATTACAAAAGAGCCAAAACTTGGGCCTGCATACTGCTCTGAAGGTTAATAATTTAGATCAAAAGTGACATGACACAATCTTAACTCATCTGACAATTAAAGTGAAAAAGATAAATTTTAGGGACTATTTTAAACTACACATTCAGTAATTGTTGACTTATTTTTCCTCTTCTTTTACATAAAAATCATTGGTTCAGAGATACAATATTAACTAGATAAAAGAGGAAGTAGTGAAATATAAAATTAGCTACTTTGGGTTTTTATAAATGCAGGGAATAACTTACAGCTAAGAGGATGCTAAAAAAAAGCAAAAATGCTGAGATTGAAAATCCACAAATCATAATGTATGAGCTGGAGTACAAGGAGACATGTTTATTCCAGCTAAAGGATTTATGACATGAGACTGATGCCTAATTAAATTTTTAAAAATAACATAAAGTTCGAAATTGCTCTGCTCAATACTTATCACCCCCTGCATAGTGTATTGTTTAAATATCTTAGAACAGAATATTCCATTAAATATTTATTAGTAAATTCAATCATGGCAAATTATTTCCCCCTCATTCAACATATAATAATGCAGCAATCAAACTTCTTTGGTTTCACAATAATCACTGCATCAGCAATCTCCAATTATATATAGAACGTCTGAAAAATTAGAGAAGCAAAGAAAGAGACACCTCCTTTGCTAACTAGTTCCCCTTCATTTCTTCTGAACAATTAAAATACCCATATACATTAACAAGATGAAACATTGTGAAAAACAGGTCTCCAGTAACAAGCATTTGAAACTGCATTATATTTGTTGAATTATTTTGTGGGTGGAAGTAGACTTATTATTTTTATTTTATGAATAAACTGCAAACACGGTATGACAGTTTTTAATGGTGTTTATTCTTTCTCAAAAGTGAGATTGACTATATGGTTTATAAAAAATGTCAGATATCTCTACACTTTTAGTTCAATAGAATAAAGCTATTCTAAGATTTTGCTTAACTTCGGAAAGCCACATACTCATTTGGAAGACCAGTTTGCTTAACAGCATCAGAGAGTTTCAGCTCACACAGAGCTGAGATCTGAAAGCCACAGAGAGAAACAGAAGTTGGCATTTACAATTCCATTAGCAAGCTGGATCAGCTTCTCATCTTGGGCCAGCAAAAAGCCAGGTACATTTGGAGCACCAGGTGCTTTTAAGTGCCGTTTAAATGCCAGCACAGGGCTGGACTTGAAGGCAGCTATAAGATGATGATGATGATTATTATTATTAT
>NW_008666962.1:0-11072 GCF_000695815.1 Acanthisitta chloris | reverse complement strand
GTGCTCAGTGGTCACAAGTTACCTAACGCCTGTGAATTAGTGTTATATCCTCTATTGATTAGTGATTCTTTCGCTTCTTATGCTAATTAGTTGCTTTTAAGTCGATGGTTTCTTGGGGGTCTCCCATGGGGGTTTTGGATGGTCTCTGGTGGCCCCTTGTGGTTGTTGAAAAGATGTCCATTAGTGTCCTTACCATGAACTTTGAGTCTTCCTTCCATATATGGTCTTAGCTCAGCTTGTTATCTTGTTCTCAAGTTTCTTATCTTGGCATTCGTTGACTTCTGGTGGCTCCTCTGTACTGCTCCAGGATGAGCTGGTCACAGATGCTAGAATTTTTGTTCTTGGGTGCATTCTTGTCTGAGGCCCCTTGTAACAACTCCCCTTTGAGACTTAGTTAGTCTTAGATAAGTTCCTTTCACCAATTACTATCCCCCTGCTGATTTTGTAAGGTAACTTTGAACCTTTGTAACTTTGACCTTGGAAAGCAGCAGAACTACATGAAAGTCATATATGAGGAGAGGAGGGTGCAGATGGTATAAAGCTGTAACCCCTAAATTCTATGATTCTATGATGATTCACTTCTTATGCTAATTAGCCACTTTTGAGTCAGTGGCTTCTTGGGGATCTTCCATGGGGATTTCTGATTGGCCTTCTGGTTGTTGAAAAGATTCCCATTAGTGTCCTTTTCATGAACTTTGAGTCTTCCTTCCATATATGGTCTTGGCTAAGCTCATTATCTCCTTTGCAGGTTACAAGAAAGTAATATATGACAAGAGGAGGGTGCAAATGGTACGAAACTGTAAACAATGTAATCTGAGGCATGTTTATTTTCCATTCTGTGCATTCTAGGGTCTTATAAACCAGCTAATTCCTGCAAAGCCACAGAAGGAGTTAAATGTGTGATACCAAAGGGTTAACCTAGAAAGAGAGAGCTGTGCTTTTAGATCTCTGTATCTGTAAGCCTCTAGTATCAATATGATGGCAGGGAGGGCTATGCCAGGCCAGGGGGAGTGGGCAGACATGGAATCACAGAATCAATTAGGTTGAAAAAGACCTCTGAGATCATCAAATCCAACCTTTGACTGATCTCCACCTTGTCAACTAGACCATGGGAGTAATCATTCCATGAACACCACCGGGGATGGTGACTCCACCGCCTCCCTGGACAGTCAATTCCTAACAACACTTTCCACGAAGAAATTCCTCCTGATATCTAACCTGAACCTCCCCTGGCACAGCTTGAAGATAGCTTCAAGTCCTCTTGTCCAGTCTCTGGTTGCCTGTCAGAAGGGGCCGACCCCCGACTTGCTACAGTCTCCTTTCAGGGAGATGTAGAGAGTGATAAGGTCTCCCCTAAGCCTTCTTTTCTCTGGGCTAAATACTGATTCAAAGAAATTGACCCAACGGCAAGATACTGTTAAGCAAGCATTCCTTTAATGATGCCACCGAGTGCGTGGGCCATCACTCCTATAACACACACCCTGGCTCCAGATGGGACAGTTTATATTCCATCAAATCCTACATATTCATCATATTTCAAAGAACTCATACATAGATCTTAATTATGTCCCAAAAATCATTATCATGTCTCCACCCCCTTCACACCTGTGCAGTCAATTGAGGCAGTGGTCGCTGAGGGTCTTCTGCAACCCCCAGTGGTCATACCATAGTCTTGATCACCTATCCTCTGGATGAACTCCCTTACTTGGAGCACGTGTGTTGTTCTTTGTCTTGATTCCAAACCCTGCAGCTGGTTTCAGCAAGTATTAGTTCCTTATTGTTCTGGAGGTTTTGCTCCACAGACCCTCTGATTGATTGTCAGTCATCGCTTCACTTCAGAAAAACAATGCAAGGCATGTGTAACTTAAGTGGACTACAAAGTTCTAGGGTTAATTATTGCTAAATCTACAATTCCATAGCTCCCCTTATACAGTACCCTCAGCTCCCTCAGTCACTCCTCACAGGAGTTACCTTCTAGACCCTTCACCAGCTTCACTGCCCTTCTCTGGACTTGCTCCAGCACCTCATTATCTTTGTCCTTCTCGCAAAGCATCACAGTGCTCTCTGGCGGTGGGTTGGGACTGTGCTGAGTGGGGTTGGGGGCTCAGAAACCTGCAGTGGGGCACTGGGGCACGTAAGCAGCAGCAGTTCAGCTGGGGAAGAGGGTGCAAAGCCCTGGCAACAGGCATCCATCCCGGGAACATGCCATAGTCTTATAATAGCTGCAAAATAACCCCCTCTAATCCTCTAATTTGAAGGGACATCCCCAACATTATCAGCTGTTTGACAAGCTTGTGAGCATAGCCTGCTTTCTGGGTTAAATTACACAGCGGCTGCAGCAGCTCCCTCTCTTCAGCCTGTACCTTCGCAGTACCTGTAATACCTTTTCACAGGGGAAGGCCTGGATTTTAGGTAGACGAAATAGCACATTTCAGATATCTAAGACGTGCAGAAAGTTCACCTGAATGTTCCCAGCACACTGCTGCTCTGGTGCTACTTGCTTTGCTTCTTTCAGAGACCAAGTCATAGAGCATTTCAAAGTTATATTTACACAACACTGGTAAAAGATAAAAGGAGACAAAAATCAGCTTTCTGACCTGCTGCTGTAGTATCTAAAATGGCTCCAGCACCGTAAGCTTTCACACATCCATGAAGCCTAAGTCACATCAGCAGACTGTGTCTCCATGCCTTTCACAGTATTTCTCCTTTGGAGACTCTTGGCTAATATCTCCTGAAAAGGCTGCAGCCTCTCAGGTATCTTCAAACCACTGCATCTTTTCTGATTTTTGTCTGTGGTACAGCAGTTTCATGCCATCATTAGAGGAATCCTCACAATTTCAGCAATGTCTAACTGTTCTGTAGCTGCAGAGTTGTAGTTACACTGATAACTTCTAGAAGTATAGCAGAAGTATAGTCAGAAATCACTAGTCAAGAGCTGAACATTCCCATTAACAGTGACAAAGGTTTCTTGAGTATTTTTTCTTACAGTGGAAGGTGGAAGACATCCATTTTGGGCCTTCTTGCAATATTGGATTCATTAAGACTGAAAAAGAGGGCAGAGATGGGCCATAATGTCTTACATACTGCTTGGAGAGTTGCAACCAAGGTAGGAGATCACAACTCCACTGCAAGACTCCTTCGCATATGTGGAGAACTTTCTCATTCAAGTTTCTATGTGCAGCTACAGATACATCTGATCTGGGCTCAAGCACCAAACAGAAGCAACATAGTTCTATGTATTTTTGGCTGTGTACCAGCTCATGGTTCTCACAAGGAAATCCTTGTACCAGGATGAGGGGAGGCCTTGGATAGAGAACAGCCTTTTGAAGCTGAATACAAGCAAGACAGTGGTTCTACTGATGGACAAATAAAACATGTTGAGTATTTTAAACTCAAGGACAGTGTTGAAAAATAATGATTATAAACTGTCTGAAACAAGTCTGGAAATTAAAAGAAAGGAGTGAAACTGCATTTAAGGAGTGAGTTTTAGGAATATCTTGTCCATAGGCATAGTGGGGATAAGCAGAGTTACTTCAAAATAACTATTGCCACGTTTATGACCAGGAGCATGTTGTGACAATGAGGGGACTGCTCAGGATTCTTGCCTTTCTGCTGATCAGTTGCAGTGTGACACACCTGTATGCAAATACACCTTGCTGTGGTCCTTTAGCACAGAACTCTGTCATGTGTGCTACGTGTGTGAGTTTGTGTGTGAACCTGCCACACAAGCACATTAGGCTTTGATCTAGTATCCTAAGAAATATTAAGTAAAATTAAGGCTTCTCTGACTTATCCTGAAGGTGCTCATGACTTAGTTGTCAAAAGATTGCCTAAATTCAGTGATGATTATGGCTGTGGTTGACACCTCTGATTCGTAGATGCTTTCTCAAAAGCATGTTGTTCACCCATGCAGGAGACAAAAATTCTTTGCTCTCCAGTGGAAACCTTGACATTAACTCCCTTCACAGTGGGAGGCCACTGCAAATTACACCTGTTCTTTCTCCAGTGTAAGACATTAGGTTAAAAAAAATCTTCTCTATATTGAGCAGGAACTGTTAAAAAAATAAATGATATACCTCTCGCTAGCCCCTTAGAAATGAAAATCTTGATATACTTGAGTATATTAGTCATAATTGCAATATTAGACTTCTATGGTGCTCCTACATTACTGCTTCCTACGTCAATTTGCTTTAATTGAGGCAATTTTTTTACTCTTCATTGCCATACATACTTCCTGAGGATTGCACACAGACACACACTCATGGGGATGTGTGCACTCCTCAGTACCAAGTTTGAAAAAGTAAGAGTTTCTAAAGTTACTGATGAATGTGACCAAGAAGTCTTCTAATGGTGGAATTTTGTAGGCTGGGGGTGTTCAGTTGTTAACAGCTAAGAAGCTAATTCATCAACAAGATTGTAAAGATCAACAAAAGCTCTTTAATTTGAAGCTACAGTCTGTACTGCTTGGATTCAATTATTGTAAATTTTTTTCCACATAAAAATGCTAGATAGTTTTCTGGGGGGAATTTCTGATTCCAGACAGGAGGATAGCCACGAGGAGGACTACTACATTTTTAGTCTTCTCTTTCACATCACTGCAATGGAATATTACTTGCAAAGTTCGTCCGAGATTTTTAACAATCTTCTGTCCCTTGTGTGAACTCACTGGGAGCACTTGCAGCCCTCTGGAATCTTGATTCATAAAACAGCCTTCAATAGATTTTTCAGATTCCCTGATTTTATATTCTCATTGCATAATTACTTTTTAATTAGAGGCAACCTGTGGTTATTTCTGTAATGATTTTATTCTGGAAATGTGTGTTCTTAAAGCATCTTAAAGCATCTTAAAGCTGTAATGGCAAATCTTGTAATTTAAATCCTAACTCTAAAAGACTGCAACTGAAAGTACTGCAGAATTTTATTTGTTAAAAACTAAACCACATACCCTGTTAGGCTTCCAGGCTATTTTTAGCTGGTTTCTATAAAAAGATTTCTTTTGAGATAGTAGATGAGGTCTACTCCCTCCCTGACACATAATGTTCTGTGAGTCTATTCTTAGCAGCATGTTCTGACAGACTACAACTTTATAGTAGGGAGATGGGAATTGCTTAAGGACAGCTCAGAAACATGACTACACACTTCTCCAGCATGACTGGAGATGGGGTTATTAATAACTGCGAGCAGCCTTGCTTGCTTCAGCAGGTTTGTAGACAGTGAAGGGGAGAGTCACTGAGTCTGTATTGGCTCAACAGAAAGGAGCTTGTTCTCTCCATTACTTGCGGGGATACCGTGGAGGCACTAATGGTGAGTTCCAGGCCTCTGGGACTTCACATCTTTGAAAACTTGGAAAGTTTTGTTTCTAGGTTGCTATCTAACTGAAGATAAACCATCACCTGTTCTTACTCAAACAGTTGTTTAAAAACGTCTCCAGGAAATACTCTAACTGATTAGACAGTTGAGCTATAGTTAGACAACAAGTGTTATGGAGTAATGAGGGCAGGGCTATGTTGGTTGGCTCTGTTTTAGAGGAACAAATTTATAAATCAGGGATGGCATCTGGGCTGGCATGGGTTTTATGTGAGTTGCACACACACACAGCCCTTGTGAGAAATGGAAAACTGGGTCCTGGCTGTTCTAGCTCTTTTGCTGCAGTGGCGTATGTAGGAAATTGCTACTTAATAAAATAATTCAGGCTGAGTCACTGGCAAACCGAATATAATAAATATTTATTTTGTCATTGAAGCCAATGTTTCAAAATTTTCCTAAGAATAAGAATTTTGTTTCCTTTGTTTTCTTTAAATCTGGAGGAGACAAGGTACTCTGCAATCATACCAAGAAGTGGAATTTGTGAATGGATGGGTTTGTCTTATTGCAAAGACCGTGTCTTAACAATGGAGATGGATGGGCCCCCACTCCTGAAATAATGTATCTTAATCTCTGTGAAGTTATGCTATAAATGTAGGAATCAAATTTCTAATGAGACATTGTAGTTTAGTTATAGTCCTTCTTCTCAAGTTACGTAGTAGCCAGACAGATTTCTATGTTTTAAGTCAGTCTATAAACACCCAGAATAAGTACCAAGGCTTCTGTCAGTAGTCCATTTTCATTCTTTAGCAGATCTCACGCCGTCTCATCACTGGTTCATCCAGTCACTGATAAGGAGTGAAGCTGCAACTGTAAATGACAAAACTGAAGTGCCTGAGTGGTCATGTATCTCCTAAATCACTTGTGTTCCTGTTGATTACCATAGTTCAAGTAAGCAATATCATACCTCTATTCAAGCAGCCACTTACTGAAAAAATTCAAAGGTTATTTGCTACAGTGAAGGCTCCTACTCACAGCATCCCATTCTGATGTCCTAAGTTGCTATAACATATAACTGGTGGGGGTTTTTTTTTTCTTCACTCAGTATAGTATTGCATAGTACTGTCAGTTAAGATCATTCTGCAATTGTCCAGTGACACTTTAAGTTAGTGCTAAGTGAAAAATAGTGCACTTCTGTGCAGGAGTTTCCCCATGTATACCCAGGGATCGTAACAACTCTTGTAAAATATTCTGGGATTTACTGAATAATGTTTTTAATATAAAACCTAGATATCACCATCAGAATCATCCTGTATGTGTACATACATACATCTGTGTTTTGCTGTAGATCAGACTTTCTACAATACTTGACAAAAATATAGAAGTGCTTTTATGCAAAAATAAAGAATCTGAGGTTTGAAATAGAGTTGGAATTGCAGTAAGACTTCTATACGATTGCAAAGAGGGATAGGAGGAGGAAGTAAGATTAGTCAGCCACAGGCTCAGCTGGCCTGGATGCACCCACTCAGTGAGTAACTCAGTGAGTAACCAAAAGCTGTCACAGGAAGATGGTCAGCAGCTGAATTGTTCTGGGAGTATTAATTGCATAATTGCAATTATTTCTTTACCTTTCCTGCCTACAGTTGCATTATAGAGCACTTTGTTGGTGAATAAGGTGGTGGCCTAACTTTGTTCTCAAACTGCTGCAATCCCAGCAGTGACGTGATGATCACGGATTTGTGAGAGGAGGATTGTGCTCTCCACCCTGGCCTTCACAGCAGTGCAGTGGCACAAGATCAGCTTAGGAGGAAGGGGTAATCCTACATCTGCCACACCTCACTCTGTTTCCTGTTTCTTTTTTCACGCCAGCTCTGATGCCTCAGTGAGCTGGTCAGAAAGGCAACTTGCAAAAATATCCCCAAATGCCTATACCCAAACAGATAAATACCAATGGCAGGAGTGGATCAGGAATATAGGGCAGGGAAAGGGAGCAGAATCTTTGTGTTGCCTACAGCTTCTCCAAAAGGCTGAGGCACCCAAAGCTCAGTTAATAACTCATGGATACTACAGGGGGCAATTTCACTCCCATTTGTGTTTGTTCTTCTTCTCGCTGGTTCTTGCTAGACCCCACTGTAAGGCAAAACAATTCATCAGTCCAGCAGAAGACCAGACTAAATGGCTGTTTTTCTGCTAAGTTAGTGCACTCTATCCGCTCAGCAGAAGGAACACTGAGGGAAATGCTGTGCACAAGGAAGGAGGGTAAGAGGAGTGAGATGGGAAAGGGAAGTAAGATGCCCTCTTTCTAACAGACCAACTCAGCTGTTTGGCATAACTTGACCTCAAATATGTGGTTTCACACTATCCCTAACGCAGGGAACTATAGACAGTCCCTTTTACACACCCTCAGGTTCCTGTCCCCTTGCTTGTGCCTCACCTCCACAGCTGCCTGACTGCCTGTTGTTCCCAGCAGCTCACTGCTCACTAAGGAGCTATTTGTGCTCTTGATCAGCTCATCTTGCGTGAGATGATGGTGTGAGCTGAGGGAGCAGTGGAGTGTGGCAGAGGATGAGGGCAGGAGTCCTCTTTAGCAGCTATGCAAATACAAAGTGGCATAACCTTGACATGAAACTACACACTCAATAACCACGTGGAGGCAGGCCTTAGTGAAGCTGGGCTGTAGGAATGAACTCTCATTTGAGTGGGGACTACAGGTGACACTGATCTGACTGAACACTGTCCCTAAATTTCCTCTAAAATACAAATATTAATGTTGCTTTATTAAAACCAACCAGCAGCCACTGTAGTGAGACAATGTCGCTTTACTAAGAAGGACTTGCATCTTCGGGCTCTCTGAACTCAGAAGCAAAGCATCAGGGAGCAGCAAGGGTAGCACTGCTCCCTCAGGACAGGCGAACTACGAACCCAGGGCACCCCAAGGTGAGCCAGGCAGTGACTCCAGCCCCACTGTGCCAGAGGCTGGTGAGCAGAGCAGTGTGATTACTGCAGCAGGGTCTGTCAATGGTCCAATCAGGCAGCACACAGTAACAGGCCAGGCCTGACAGTCAGGCAGGCACAGTTGAGGTTCAGCTCAGGAAGGACTCAACACCCAGGCTTGTCAGAGAGTGAGGGTGGAGGCTCCTGCTGAGGCTGTCACAGCAATTAAGGTCTATTTGTGCACTCAGCGCCCTGACACAAAGCTGTGTCTTCAAAATAGCATCTAACAAAGCCTGTCTGATATCCTGGAACTGTTTATCAGCATCTATCTGACAAAATACAGGCACATAATATTTCCAGGTTTCCTCACATTGTGGCTGAGGTGCAGCGTTTGTTTCAGGATATTAAGGGAGCAAACAGTTAGCAATCACTGATGCTAAAAGGGCTTCAGACAGAATTCCAGGTAATAAGTCTAATGAAAGATTTCAACTGAGTGTAAACAAACACATAGCATCTAAATCTTTCAGCCCAGCAAAAGAAAAATACCAGGTTGAGTCAGGGAGGCCAGCTGTCTAAATGAGGATGCATGAATTCATTAATTACAAAACTTGGGTTGAAAGCAGGAGTTTTTTTCCATTAAAACTGCATTTTATAAGACAAAAAAAGGACTGCTGAAACACTCTGGAGGTTTTAACACACTACACTTGTAGCACTGTAGTAAGTTAATATTTTGGATCTGCTTTTTCTTTTCTTCTTTTCTCCTCTGTCCTCCCTCCCATGCCCTTCAAGAAGAGGTTTTAATGGCATTGTCTTATGTTTAATGGTATATGTGACTTTGAAAAACTGTGTGGATAAAGAATCCCTGTACCATACTGCTCAAAATAAATCTGGCAGAGAAGAATAAATACATTTTAACAACAGCCTTGCACTCCAGAGAAGGAGTGCTGAAATGTGTTCTACACAGGGAAGCAGAAAGCAGAAGCATGGTAGGCTGGATCACCCATGGAGCTTCTCAAGAATGTCTTCCAAGACACGTGCCAAGTGGAGGATACACACACAGAGTGATGCAGGCTGTAGTCCAGAGCCCAGTTACATTGGTGATAATGGATAAGTTGAAAATCCTGAAGCACAGGGATGGATACTGGAAGGTCATTGGGTTGGAAAGGCACCTGGAGGATGCAAGAACTTCTATGGGGTGTGGCTATCCTGAGGAGGCAAACTTCCCCTGACACTTACATGCCTTGTTCCAGCTCTGATTCAGAGGATTAAGTTGCCTCCTTTGGGAATTTGAGAATGCTACGAAAGAAGGACAATTTTTACTATAGCTTGTCCTGGAAGGCATCCCTTGGCAGAGAGGAAATGCAAAGAAACAAAGTGTGCAGGGCAGTATTCTGGAGCAGCTAGTTTGGGTGGCTTTTCCAGTACCTATATGGATACTCAGAGGTCTCTGTAGCAGTCCTCGTAGGAGCTAAAATGACTTAGGGGAACAATCTGAATCTTTGAAAATATGACAACAGAAGACAATGTGTTTGTTCACTGCCATCTCCTGAGCAAGTGGACTTCAAAAGCCTTTTCCTAAGACGAGTCAGAAAGAGAGGTATCATGGAAACTGCAACTTTCCCAGGATGTGACAGGCCATTTGTGCAACAAAAACTATCCAAACATAATAAGCCAAACTGGATTGCTGTAACTTCAGACTGAGGCAAGAGTCCTGGTCTATGACATTTGAAATGGACCACTGAATGCAACACTGATGAGTGTTTATTTGAGCCAACTATGTTCCATTCTGTTATTGCTTCTCACAGACTTTCAAGAAACTGGGTGGCATTTTACTGACATTGAGCCTAAAGCCACTTTTAGCCCATGATTTCTTCTACTTATGCCAGTACTTTAGTAGACAATATTCTGGGAGAAGCGTAAAAGAGAAAAAGAAAAGAAAAAAAGGAGTGAAGGCAGAAAGGAAGAAAAAGAAGTAACTCAGTAAGCAATGTAACAAAATACATTGGTTTCAAATTACTTTTGTCTTGAGGGTATGGCCCAGTGAAGGTTATTCAATGTCTAATGAGGTATTTGAGTCATGGAGTCTTTCTCCTAGTATCATTACGAGAAATGTTGTGGGGTTTTCTTTTTTTTGCTTCCTACTTTCATAAAATTCACAAGGAATTGCTGTCTTTCATTGACAGCAATAGGGTGAAGGGGGGAGGCCACCACTCCTCTGGCATGTGCTTTAGGTTATTCAGGTAACCATTGTAAAACAGTACAAATGCTTACACTGTAGGATGCAGAATGTGTTTGTACTGTCTGTGATAGGAGTGTTTCAGCAATTACACAGTTCAGATTCACCATTGTCAGAGAACTTTGCATTCTGCTAGAGTGCACAGAAATTACATTCTGTTTAAAAACAAGACCTGTTTTAAACCTGGAGAGAACACTTGACAGGGAATCACATGGACACGGGGTCCTATTCCTGGCTGTGCTGCTAGCCTGCTGAGGAACCTATGGGACATTAGTTTGTCTTGCTGTGCTTTTATTTCCCACCGATGGTGGGAAATAGGTGTTAGGTGTTACTATCGCTATACAGCTGTGGTCATATCCCAGGATGCTCCCGTGGTAATTATGCTCCAACGTCTACAGTATTTCTCTCTCTGCTGAAAACGAAGGACGTTCACTAACTAGTTGTTTTTAAGACAATAATAAGAGCAGAGATGCTCTGAGGTATCTTTGTGACAGGTTCGTGACGGTCACAGGGCAGGGGACAGGCCGGTGAAGTGTTCGTTCCGTCAGTGCGGGGTGCTGAGGCGAACAGGCTCCTCCCGCCCCGCGCGGCGCGGGGT
>NW_008666961.1:48646-69750 GCF_000695815.1 Acanthisitta chloris | reverse complement strand
CACTTGGCCTTGTTAAACCTCATCCAAGAAGACTGCAGCTTTTAGACATTTAGACATCCTCATCTGAAGACTGCAGATTTAGATTCTCAGCTACTTCTTTTGTAACATTCTATAAAAAATAGATAGGTAATAGTAATAAAATTACAAATACACACTAAGTGACAAGTTCTGCCACATACTACCTGACAAGAGACCTGAGGCAACATACACAAGGTGACTGGTAACAGAGTTTTTGTCATGGCAATTGAGTGCTACAAAATAGCCAATGCGTTTCCCTTTCTTAATTATCATCCTGCTTTCTTTCTGGCAAATGGAATACAGTAACAGTACCAATGCAGGTTTGTAATGAAGCTCTTGGTAATTGCTCTCATATGCAGCAAAATTGGTGCAACCGAAATAAGGATTCAGAAAAAATCAGTGATGCATATGAAAACAATCTGAAAAAAAATGTGTTAACTTTCTCTTAGCCGCTCCCAGAGACAGTTGTTTTGGGGCAGTGGGGAGGGAAAATAGTCTCACACACTTGGTAGTTTGTCTGTTACATCCTGGAACCTATTTTACCATCACACTTCATTCAAATAGTCCCTGAAATGTGATGACACCACGTGGAATAAAGTAAGACTGTCAGTAGCAGTCTAATTACTTCCCAATTTTGCCAACATATGATACAACTAAAAAGCAGTATTAAAAACCTAACCTTCTTGTCAAATACTGTGCTATTCTCTCAGTTGTTTTATTCACAGCAGTATCTCAGATTTCTTGACCTGTTTTGATTATATGGGTTATTTGGGGTTTTATTACTTTTACCAATGTAAAGAGGCTTACAGAACAACAGGACAAACCAGGCTGGAAGGGACCTCCAAAAATCATCTGGTCCAACCTTTCATGGGAAAGAGAGCCTAGACGAGATTCTCTAACAACCTGTTCAATTGCATCTTGAAAACATCGCACAATGATGAGGACTCTGCCATGTCCCTGGGGAGGTCGTTCCAGTGATTGATTGTTCTCACTGTTAATACTTGTATCAAGATTACTTACCTTATTCACTGAAAACATAATTTGCCTTAATCGTGGAAAACATTTTAGTAATTTCAGCAGAGCAACAGAGGTAAAAGTGACAAGGAAAACTGAGAGAAAAAATCATTATGAACCAGTAGCACTTGTATTAGTTCTTGAGGTAGAAATCCTATTCCCACATGTGCAAAGCTGCCATCTATACAAGCTTCAGTTCCTCAGCCAATTCTCTGGCATAAAGAAACCAACACTAAAAAAAAGAAATATACTTCTAGTTTCCACATATGATTCTGTTACCTTCCAAGAGCCAGTTTACTCTGTTTTAATTCTAGATTTCCTTGATTGTTAGGAATCTTACCATGATATATTTTCCTAAGAGAAATAAGATCTCCACTATTGTAAAAGTGGAACTATTTCCCAGGGTGGTTGTGGAGTCTCCATCCCTGGAAGATTTCAAGACCTGGCTGGATAGAGTTCTGAGTAACCAAATCTGGTCTCACAACTGACTGCTTTGAGCAAGAGCCTGTGCCAGAGACCTCCTGAGGCCCCTTCCAACCTGCATTATCCTATGATCCTATTAATTTTTATTCACAAAATCTTTAACTCTGCAGGCTCTGTCAAGATCTTTCAGCACTAATGGCTCCTAATAGCCCAGAGAAAAGGAAATGTTAACATCTCTACAGGCTTTTTTCACCACTGGAGCAAAGAGGTAGTGTTAAGAAATACTACTTTGCAAGGAACTGTGACTTCATATTCAAATGAGCTGCAGGCCAATAAGAGCAATATGAGCTCTAAGCCCAGGACTAATGTGAGCTTTTTCAGCAAAGCTGAGAAAATAGTCTGATGGTGGATACAGGATTTAATCCCTGAATAAACCCACCAATGAAACCTCTAGAGTTTAAAGCAAGAAAAAATTTAAATTATAAAAGTAATTAATAAAACTATAAAAGTCCTAATTCCCATTTCCTTGCAATTAGAAAGGATTTAAATATTAGTGGGTGACAGTTTGAATATCATGTATGGAATTAGTCAAGGGAAGACATATGGCACAACAGAGAAGGCAATTGCCCAAGAGATTTTTTTTGCTGTCAGAAGTTAGGAAAACATTTTTGAGCATACAGTATTCATTCACTTTCTAATTCTGTATCTCTCTATGCATTTTTCTCAGTTCTCTTCTGTGTCTAGACACACGACAGGAACCCTGTTGTGACCCTTTGCCTTGCTGGTACTCGTGTTTTCATTCTTTCTTCCCATAACCAAATACAAATTACATTCTGTGAATGCTCCTTCATTAGTAACTTGGAGCTTGCTCCACATTTCTTCTAGATGAGAGGCAGTCAGCCTGTGTAAACAAAGCTGGACCTGCTTGTATTTATCATTTGTATTATGGTAGCTCTTACCGTCGGCTTACAGTAACCAAGTATAAAATTCCAGTCACACACAGCCCAAGATTTCCCAAGAATATGCAAAATTGAATGCTGATACCCAAGGGCTGAGAATTTGGGAGGAAAAAGCTCAATTTTTGGTCACCAACAAATGACTTTCTGGTTGTAAATTAGTGGGATCTGGCTGATGGGGATGAAGTGGAGCACAGCAGAGAAAACAGAAGAGGACTCGGAACTAAGTGAACAAAGAATATGGAAAGGGAAAATTCAAGAAATGTTTCAGAGAAGGGGCTGAAAGTGTGTGTTCTGGTTTGCAGTCATTTGGGGGGCCAAGGGATGGCTGGGGATGTTGCAGGTGTCGACCTCTGTTTTCTCTTCCCTCCATCTCAACTACAATTCATGTTCTTCCAAGACCCACAACTCTTCTTGTCCTCACAGCTTACCTTCTGCTCCCCAGCAGCCTCTGTTTGCTACCTACACATCCTAATCTGCTGTCACACAAGTGAGGGATAGGAGGAATTGAGCAAGGACCACTCCTGCCACCAAGGAAGTGTATGTAAATAAGCAGGGGAGAGTCCCAAGAAGCTATTTAGGATGTCTAACTGCACAGCAATACCCACCCCTGAGCACAGCCCAGACACAGCAGGAGAGGGTGACAAAACTTCTAGGGCTGAGTGCAATACCTCTGTGGCAGGAAAGGGCCTGGTCAGTACACAGCACATTGAGCCACAACCACAGGTCTGCTGCCCATTATTTTAAAAAGAGGCATTAAAATTACAATACAGCAGTTCACTAACATTTGTTCCTGTTCTGCAACATTGCTGAGATAATTCTAGACATATTTTTCAAGAGGGTAACATCCAAAACTGTGAAGACTGTAAAATCTGCCTCAAACTCATTAAAGGACTTAACTCTAAAAAGAACAATTACGAGCCACTGTGACATATTACAGTAATACACAGGCAAAAGATGCAATATCAGCCTCAGTCTTGAGATTTCTGGTTCTTTGTCATGCTCTACTGCCAATCTTAAGCTTCTTTGTGTCCAATTAGGCAGTTACATTGCTTGTGGTGTAGCTTATCAGGTTTAGCTACTGAAGAGGGTTTGCACATCAAACTGTACAGAATCACAGCTGCTCAGAGTATTTACACCTGCCTGGTGCTGGGGAAAGAGGGAATAGAGTCAATTTAAGATGCACTTTAAAAGGAACAAAGTGGGCTTGCTGCTCGTCACACATGTTCCATAATCCACCCCCAACTGCCAGAATCCAGATCAGCAGCATTGCAGCTACTCACCATAAAAAGAGAGAGCCCAAACCAGGTTACACAATAAAGAGAATTCAAATAATAGTCCAAGTTAGCACTGACAGTCAATGCCTTGATTGTTTTATTTAAAAAATATACTGTGATATCTCACAGTGTAACCTCTTAGAAAATAGGGAGGGGAAATGCTGTCTATGTCTGAGGCTCAGATTAGCTCTGCTAGGGACCCATTTCATGTTGACAATGTTATAGGCCTACTAAAGCTTATTATCCCTTAAGAGTTCAACTAGTTGCTGCAGAACAGGGTATTTACATCCTTTAAAATCAGGCAGCTGAGCTGGGGCAACAGTTCCATAAATAACTTGATACTCCAGGTATTAAATAACCTCCAGAAAAAGCTAGCAGACATTTCTACAACTTGGAGAGTTTGAAAACTCTTATGACCTATTTTCTAGCTCCTGGTCTGCACAGACTGTACAGCTGCACTTTGAGTACACCTGCCTTACAACCACCCTCCTGGCTTCATCACTGCTCCTAGCCTTGCAGCAGATGATCAGAGATTCTGCCATTCCCCTGAAGCTGCAAAGTAAAGCCAGTTCAGAATTTCTGCAATATTCATTTTTATGCTGATTATCAAATTCCAGTAGAGAACAACATGATATCCCTGATTTTACACACACAGACCTGTGTGTAAATACTAGGCAATCTACACAAACATTCCTGAACTACCAGTGAAGTAGAAGGAAAGGTTTTTACAAATTAAATTGATTTTGGATCTAGCTCCAGTAAAATCATTGCCAAGTCTACAGATGCCACAGTTTTCGAAACAGATTTTGGAATGTATAAATATATAAATTTTCTATTTCGTATTTAATATAACTTCGATGTGCAACGATTTTCTGTGTGAATGCACACATGTATGCATACATGCATTTCTGCCTGGCTAAGAGCAAGGTTTATGATTGCTTTACTTTGTCTGAATATGGGATCATGAATTTATGGAGAAATTTGAGTGTTTAATAAGTCAGCCTAATGAAGGACCTCTAAAACTTCTATCTAGCACTGTACCTGGATGTAGAAATTTGGCTAAACACTTCAGAAGAAAAAATGGTTTAGAAATCTTCAGTGTGCTTAAAAAGAAATTTTATTTCCCCTTCTATAAAGCAAATATCCAAGCATAGGTGAACATTCACTTTGAAAACTCTACACTGTGCTCCACTGTGTAGGAGAGATGTGCAAGTATCACGTGAGGAGGAACTCATGGTGGCTGAGAACTACACAAGAGCTTCAGAGGTAGGTTCTGAGCTATCTGCAGTTTGTAGCACCATGCATTTGACATTTTTCCAGATCACTTAGGTATTCCATTCACTCACCACAAAAGAGGTTTTCCTCCAGCCACAGAGGTTTGCCCTGAACTGTGGGTAGGTGTGGATTTTGCCATCTGTGCTTCAAGTCTCTTTCGTATGTATGGCACAGATAAAATTATCCACAGTATTTTCAATGTGACTGATATGTTGGGTCTGAACAGAGAGGATTATTTTCATTCAACACTACCTAAACAGACAGTGCTCATTTAGTTGGGCTAACCAGTACAGCAGAGCCAAGTCACACATGAACATTTACATACAGTATAAATACTGAAAATTAAGGTGTTTTTTCTGTGAATCAAGAGAGAATATACTCTTCAACCATACAGATCAGTATGCTTCCTTGTCTGGATTAGAGGGAAAAAGACAAGAGCCAGACCTAACCCTGCAGTATGACAGTCACTTCTCCCCTTAAAAGGTGGTTTCTAATTCTTTCAAGCTTTGGGTATGAAAGTAGAATATGTCACAATCCCCATATTCCATGCCTAATTGTAATACACATATATTCAGTATAACTTCTGTAAGGCTCCCCAGGACCAAACACTGGGGTAGATATTCTCAGGTGGTGTCATCTGAACATGAGCAAGAAAGAAAAAGGGTTACAATCATTTTGGAAGGAGAAGCTCACTCTCTCTTAGGGTCTCACCTGTCATCTCATTTTCTTAGTAAAAAAGAAGTCTTTACACAAATTCACCAGCCACTAACTCCCCACGTTTGCCCAGCAGCCACACAGACGTGCCCACTTCAGAATCTGCATGGGGCAGCAATGAAGTAATACAGGGTGATTCCAAGGATCACCCTCAAAGCAAACATCACAGAGCCAAGGCCTGTACTGTTTTCCATACTGACACACTGGCAAGGAAGTTGAGGATGCATGGGAGGTTGGGAGGAGACACAGCTGGGGCAGGTGACCCAAACTGACCAAAGGGATATTCCATACCATATGACATCATGCTCTGTATATAAAGCTGGGGGAAGAAAGAAGAAGGGAGAGACATTTGGAATGATGGCATTTGTCTTCCAAGTAACTTAATGTGATGGTCCCTGCTCTCCTGGAGATGGCTGAACACCTGCCTGTCCTTGGGAAGCAGTGAATTCATTCCTTTGTTTGCTTTGCTTGTGTGTGCAGCTTTTCCTTTCCCTATTAAACTGTCTTTACCTCAATCCATAAGTTTTCTAGCTTTTACCCTTCTGATTCTCTCCCATCCTGCTGGTGGAGGAGTGAGCAAACAGCTGCATGGAGTTTGGTGGCTGCCTGGAGTTAAACCACAACACCTTGTCTTCCAAAAGTGAATTGCACCAGAAGGTAAAGAGCAGGAGAGCAAGGTGTTCTCCTTATTTATCCATAAGATACCCACACAGATAAAGGGAACACCACAGCAAAGCACACTTCATTCAGGTATATTCACTGTAGAGTTACATACAGAGTTATACAGAATATTTTATTATTGCTGTTTACTTAAGTCTAAATTCCATAAAAGAAGGTAACTAAGCAACTGGTAAGGGTTTCTAATCACTTGACTAGGCTTCTCCAAAGGTAACATGCCTAAGAAGATGTAAGGTTATTAAAGAAAAACTGTTCAGAGCTCTGTCTTTCTGCTTGATAAACACTCACCCAATCATGGTAGTATCAAAAACACTCATACTCCTTCTTGCTTCAATGCCCCATTTACCTGAAAAGTCTACTTACAATCAAAAATGTATGCAAAGGATACTCTGTGAAAGGGTAACTGACAAAGAATACATACCCACGGGGCTAGTAAGCAACCAAGGAAAGGGATTGGAACACTGGGAATGTTGTAGTCATTCAGGATTATAAAAAGTCTGTTGATAACATTGCTACATTTCATAAAATGCTTTTGGATCTCCTAATTCCTGTGCCACACTGTCACATAGCCAGACATCACACCCCTAGTGCATGAAGTCCTAGGAAAAGGTTAGAATTTATTTCCTTCCTTCCTCCCTTCATTATATATTCCTCTGTAGTGGATAATCCATATATATATAGATACCCACACAGTGTATTCCTCGAGTTGCCTAACAACTGAAAACCTGAGTAAACCATCACCAGGTTCTTCTTTCATCAGACACAAAAAGGCACAGCAACGCTGAGTCCTTACAAACTGAAGCTATATATATGTGCACATATACTTATATACACCCATTTGAAATAAGATGTACGTCTCTATCGTTGAGCCTAACCAAACACAGGGATAGGATGAAGGGTGAAGGATGCAAGAGATTTCCTGATTGTTGCATCCAGCATTCTAATTATGAGTCAGGCTTCCTATTTTCTCCATCCCTGAGGAGCAGTCAGATCTCTTTCTTAGAGATTGCTTTTAGTTCAAACTAAATGAGAAATTCTTGATTTAAGCTCTTAAGAGTTGTGTTGGCAAGAACAGGTGAGAATACCAGTTCAACCTCCCCATAATTCAAGAGCCTATTAAGAATCAAACCCCCAGGGCAAGCATTTTTCACTTGGCCAATGGGTTCAACATTGTGACAGTATCAAATCCAGCTGCTACAGCTGAGGCACAATGTATGGAGATTAAAGTTAAGTTACAGACACACAGCAAAGTGTTTAGATAATGTCTAATTGCAAAATTACTATTTTATTCTGGCAAAAAGATTTCTCAGAAGCAGGTGGAGGTATGACAGATACCTACACCTCTGGCTGTCACACTGCAGACTCTCATTCTTGTGCCAATGTTTTGGACAACAGCTTCACCAATATAAGCAAAAAAAGGACTTCTCTGCATTCATTTTGTATTATGTCATGGCAACATAGAGTGCCACAAGTTTGTTTAAAATGATTAGTCCATGATATAATTTAATTTTCTTAGTACAGTAAGCCACAGCCTGAAATATGCAATCAAAGGAACAAAGAAAAGAAAATAAAAACCCAAACCATAACACCAAACCAGTGAAAGAAATGTGTACTTTCTGCTCTTGGCATTATCCAGAGTGCTCATTATGAGTCAGGTTCCTTATTTACTCTGGCACTGGGTTAAGAAAGATGTTGACAGACTGGTTCTTGGGAAACACAGAATTGAACTTGGTACCATCAACAAAATACTATATAACAAACACCAGCTGCAGCTGTCAAGAATCACTATGTTAAACGCTGTACAGAGTTAGTTTTTGCAATACAAAACTCAGTAGCCAAAAAATCCTAGGAGCAATGATCTCACAGGCATAGGCAGATACTCAGTCCTGTGCTGCACTGTACAGAAAAGCAAGACCTTTCCAACCAACTGTATACGAAAAGCTCCATCTTTTACAGCTTTTTCTACAAGACTGTGCATGCAGTTTATTATTCTGTTTTGTCAATCCTTCCTTTTTTGGTGCTATTTCTCACTTGCTCCTCACACACAGTTCCAGCACCCCAATCCAAGTCCTTCATTCCAATTTAACAGGAGCAAAGAGTTGCCCTTTGGCTGTATAGCTAGTGATGAGTTAAGCATCTCATGAGACATTTTTCCAATCTTCTACTAAGAAATTACTTCTACTCCTGCTTACTGGGTTTATTTGAGCACATGAAAAACCACTGTTACCAATTTCAATATATTTCTTCCTTAACAAAATTTAGATCTGTTCCAGCAACTCAATAAGCTATTATGTTGCTAAAGATTTACTAAAGGGCAGAATATTCAAGATATTTGTAAACTGGCTGTGGAGAGCAGGCAAGGAGACCATTCAGATTTCTTTGCACATCTTGAATGGCTCAGTGATCGATCAATGTTCAGAACACAAAGCTGAAGATTGGATTCAGCTCTGCAAGCTGACAACCTGCTCTAATCAACTCTGCTTTGAGCAGGGGGTTGGCTGATGACCTCCAGAGGTGCCTGCCAACCCCAGCCTTTCTACAGCACAGCACAAAACTCTCACCATGAAGCTGTACCTGGCCCGAAGCACACAGGTAGTGGGGTCTACTACATTTTACAGACTCTGGTTTATCAGCTGCATCAGCATATATTCCTTCCTCTTAGTTTCTCCTCTTAGGAAGAAAAACAAGGCATTGCAAAAGTTTTAGTTTGGTCATAAATTTTCATCTTCAGTTGAGATTTTAAATTATTTTTCCAGTTATTTCAATGCTCTTTTTTTTGTTAATTTCTTGATCATTAATTTGTTGACACCTTGTTCAGCACCTTTACATTCCCTTCATGTTAATCTGCAACCTAGCGGATCATGCTGAGCAAATCAAGTACTCATGAACTATGTACTCTCTCTTCCCAGATATCTATAGTCCTTCCCAACTCTTGCATTGCCTCAAGACCCACAGTTCTTTCAACTACCCTTCTACAAAACATCAAATATGCATCCCACTCCTACATACCCTTTCATTAATGAGCCAGCTAGGCAGAATCAAGCAGTGTCTCATGGCCTACAGTATTACAGTGGGTTAATTCCTGATCTTGGTGAATATTTTACCCACTGCTGTTATTTCATGTGGGCACCAATGATACAGCCAAGAGCAGCCTGAGCAGCATCAACAAGGATTACAGAGCCCTGGGAGCAGCAGGAAAGCACTCTGGAGTGCAAGCCCTCCCAGTCAAAGGGAAAGGGTTTGAAAGGGCCAGCAGGATCTGGAGAATCAACAAATGGTTACAGGGCTGGTGCCACTGCCAGGGTTTCAGCTCCTTCAACCATGGGGCTCGCTTTGAAAAATCTGGTCTACTGCAGGTCGATGGGGTCCATCTGACAGAGAAGGGGAAGAGTATCTTCAGCCACAGGCTTGCCAAACTGTTGAGAAGGGGCTTAAAAAGGGTTTAAACTAAAGTTGCTAGGGGAAAGAAACCTCAATCCATTGCACTCATACCAGTTTAATACTAGGGCCAGCAAGAGACGCCCTGAGCCTCGAGTCGAATTGTGGGTAAGCAGGACAGCAGGTGAAGGGCAGCACAAAGGAATTTCTCGGGATAGCTCCTACAACAGGACTGTTGAAATGGAAGGATACAGGTCTTACAGGAAGAACAAGCAGGGGAAGTCACAGGGCAGTGTGTGTGATCCTCTATGCCAAACCCAACTGGAGTGCACTGACTCCACCCGGGTGGGGATGGATGAGGAGCTAACTGAAAGCTTATGGGACAAGATTAAATGGAGGGCAAGGACAGATGATAGTATGGTGGGGTCTGCTACAGGCTGCCCAACCAAGAGGGTCAAGCAAATGAGACCATTTACAGCCAGACTAGGAGTGGCCTCACATTCACAAGTCCTGGTCCTCAGGCAGTTTCAACCACCTCAACAACACACCCCAAAGAGCTGAATTTTTCCTCCTTGAAACTCTGCCAAGACACATGGAAAATAAGGTGATTGGTGACAGTCAACATGGCTTCACTTAGGGCAAATCATGCCTGACAAACCTGGTGGCTTTCTATGACAGGATTACAGCTGCAGAAGACAAGGGAAGAGCAACTGACACAATCTACCTGGACTTGTGCAAAGCAGGACACTGTCCCGCATGGCATTCTTGTCTCTAAACTGAAAAGACATGGATTTAATGGATGGAGCACTCAGTGGATAAGGAATTGGCTGGATGGTCACAAAGAGTTGTGGCCAATGGCTCGATGTCCAAGTGGAGACCAGTGATGAGTGAGGTACCTCAGGAGTCAGTACTGGGACCTGTGTAACATCTTTGTCAGTGACACAGTGAGATTGAGAGCACCCTCAGGGAGTTTGCTGATGACACCAAGCTCTGTGGTGTGGTCAGCATGCTGGAGGGAAGGGATGGGTTCAAATTGCTGGAGGGATTTATTGAGTTCAAATTAAAGGAGGGGAAGTTTAGGTTAGATATTAGAAAAAAAGTTTTTTACCATGAGGGTGGGGAGACACTGGCCCAGGTTGCCCAGGGAGGCTGTGGCCACCCCCAACCTGGCCATGTTCAAAGCCAGGTTGGATGAAACCTTGAGCAACCTGATCTAGTGAGGAGGTGTCCCTGCCCAGGGCAGGGGGTTGGGACTGGATGATCTATAAGGTCCATTCCAATCCTAAATTCTATGAGTCTATGATGCCACTGAAAAGGTACCTTGTCATCTCACCCCAGAAAACAAGAGCAATCAAGTGATCTAATGAAAATGAAACCCATTAAACTGAATTAAATGCAGCAGGACAAATTTTCACTATAGTTTCAGCACTCCAATTCCCCTGAAGTCAAATGGAAGTGCATTGGTTCAGCTTAGCAGAACTTGGCACAGAGAGCACTTTTGTACTGCTAGGAGTGCCAGCCCATAACACGTTGAGTCTCTAACTGCCATATGGCTACGTCTTCAGTAAGACTACGCAGTTCTTTCACATCTTAGCATTTTATTCTAAGTATTTAATTCATAGCACACCATGAGTCAGGCTGTATTCTCTGTGGCTTTTTCTGGGGTTTTGTTTTTCAGTCTATCTTTATGTTCTCTCTCCATGACGTCCAAGAGTTAGGGTTGAATCTAACAGTGCCTTTCCATGAGAGGCTTTCCACTGATCTCAAAAGATTTTGGATCAATTTCTTACTGTCAACTTTACCAACAGGAAGTTTTCTAAATTTGCAAAACATAATTAATTGGTGATTCCACTTAGCTTTTGCCAAAGAGCTCAGGATATTTTCAGATATGTTAGCATACACAGACAAATGTAATATTTAAATCAGTGAAAGACAGACTTGTAAACAAAGGACTAAACTGAAGCCACTCTGGCACACCTTACTCTGACAAACAGCCTCCTGCACTAAGGAGAATGTGTCTAGGCATATAAAAACATGAGTAACACACAGCACAGCCTATGCACCTACATGAATTTGCACCAAACTGTGCAGGAGTCTGAGAGCAGCCTGCCCCAGCCAGGCCCTGGCACACAGCAAACGAAGATTGTGATAGACACGGTGGAGCTGTAGGCACATATGATATAAAGATTATTCACAAGGTAAGCAAGCAGCCAGCAGGAGTCATGCAACCTATTCCCAGCACAGAGGAAAAATAATTACATGCAGCCTTTCAAGCAAGAGATTGATTAAACACAACAGGAAATTAGAAATGTGCCTCCCTCAAAAACCTGACACAATAAGAATTGCCTTAAGCGACACAACCATCTCAGCACCTCTTCACTTGTCAGTACTGTGGTGACTCTCCTGTCAGCTCCAGAAGCAGAGGGGTAACCAGACTGACTATCCAGTGATTCATATTCCCAGCATATGGTAACATTCTTTCACTTGGTACTGATCTCATCACATAACCTTAGCTATCTGCAACTAGAGGGCAAGGCAAGTAATTCATTGACTTAATTTAGCCTTATGTAAAGCAGAGCAATTATACAAAAGCAAATTAAAAATGAGCATAAAAAGCAGGAAAATATTTTTGGAACTTGTTCACTTTACTGGCTTAGCCATAGGGATATGTTGATTCTTCTTTTGTATTGGGATTTATTTTCTCTGTAAAGTACTTTACAAGGTTCACTTGAAAAAGCTCAACAGAAGGAGATTTCAAAAATATGTTAATTGAATGTTGACAGGAATCTCTGTGGACACCCACAAAAGCAAGATACTCAGGAAATGTGTGTTAAGATCTCCAAATTTGTGCAGGAGGACTAATTTTAATCACATATTTCTGAATTTATTTTTTATGAATCAATGCCACATCAATCTTTCATGGCCTTTTATTCCAAACTGCTCTGTATGGAGACCTGCCAGAAAGGAACTCACAGCACCAGCAAGCTGTTGCATGAGCCTCAGTTAGTGCATGTGAGAATACTCCTGACTCTTTCCTTGGTGTTCAGTAAAGAACTATGAAGATGTTGTAGTCCCCTGTGGCTTTATTTCCACTTGTTCCTACAAGTTCAGTTTCATCAGGCTGCCCTTCCTGTCAAAGGGATATCATTAGAGGTGTCTCAGCACAAAACCTACCTTATTCCCCTTGACTGCAAGACTGCAGTCCATTCCAGGGGATAGCTGAACTATTTTCAAACAAGCCAGATGGGCTGCTGCTCGCAATGGCAGCACAGAGCAAAACCAAAGCAGATAAATGTACTGCAATTCTCCACTTAGCTCTACCCAAAAACTGAGTAGGAGGTTAAAATCTTCTTTATGCACTAGATGGAAAAATTCTCGAGTCAATCTCCACCTGATCTTCTCAGCTACCACAGGCATCTCCAGTAGAAATGCTGCACTATGATGCAGAATACAATTCCCACTGTGATCAATATTGCACCGCAAATGTAAAGACTTTTTTTCCCATTGGATATGTATAGCAAGCATTAAAGGAGCTTACTTTGCAAGCATGTCTCTTTTTTTCCATAAAAAAAGACATGGAAGTACTGCTCTACTCTTAACAAAAAACCCCCAAACAAAACATACAAAAAAAAAAAAGAGTGTCTCTCTCAGTACAGCAGTTGTAATAAACTGTGTCACCTTACCATCATATCACTAATATGGACTCAGTCTTACCAGCTGTTCTGTAACCTCAGCTTCTAATAATATCACTGGCAGTTGAAGTGATTTACATCCAAGGAGAAGGGATTCATATTCTGGACTTGTTAAGCACAAATCTAATACAGGCATCATGTAAAAAATGTACCCCAGTAAGAATAAGAGAGTAAGATGCAAAATCAAAGATTTACAAATCCACTACAGATTGCAAATACATTTCATTTGATACAGATGCTGCAAGAGGGGGAAAAAAATAAATCACAAAGCCCTCACAATTACTATCTTGGCAAAAAAACCACATCACAATCACAGGGAGGTTTGCCTAAGGAAAGCTGCATGTTTGGGACCAAACAGTAAGTTGGCAGAAGGAAGGAATACTTGCTGACATGACAAAATGGTTTTTGTCAAAGCTCTGGAATCTGTAGCATCACAGCTTGACAATGAAAGCTCTGCAGGCCTCTACCAAAGCCAAAAGTAATTAAATGTACTTACATGTACTCCCTGTGTGCAGAATGCACAGCAGCTGCGTTGCTGTAACGCCACAAAACTATCGCTGATGACAAAACATCCAGGGTAGCATCAAACTGAAAGAGATACAGAGTCAATTGTTTTGTGGGCCATGAAATGTGCCCTGTTCTAAGAGCATTGCACTTACTATCCTTCTGCACAGGCACAAAGCAGCTTCAAATAAATCACTTTCGTGAAAGCAGGATTTACGTTTATTAAATTGATCTGCACGTGTTTGTCATGTATTACTGCATAATGATCCACTTCAGAGCTCAGAAAGTCAATCAAGGATTAGAAACTTTTTATTTTTAATCCATCACCTGTGGAGAAGTTAAGGACAAAACAAAAACCATCACAATCTGTCACTGTGGCAACACAAGAGTTAAAATACTAATATCCTTATTATGCAAAGACTGTGTAGAAAGAAGTGTTTGAAAATGCCTGTCAAGCTTTCCTTTTTTCTGCAAACTCACTAATTTCCTGCAACAGAAGGTTTTGTTTCAAACCAAGAAAATATTAACGTATCCACATTTCATATTCTTCTGTATCATCAGCAAAATTGCCATGTTTGTATTTCCAGTTAATGAGGACACTGAAAACCAGGCTTGTCCCACTGCAAGAACTTTCATCCTTACGTCAAACTTCTACAGAGTCAATCTAACCTTCAAATTTGAAAGCAAAAGACAAACTATTCGATATGAGTCATTGCTTGTCATTAGGAATTTTTTGCACTGCTGCTAATCAGGAAAGTCATGGCAAGGACTAGAGAGGAAAGCTATCATCCCAAAGCCAATAGGGGTCTTACCAGAGAATTCAACAAGAACAGAGTCACAAAGTTCAGAGGGGAACTTCACAATTTGGCTCAAGTAAAACAACAAAACTGATTTAGTTTAGAGGCTTTGTAGAAGAAAACTCTATCTGGTGGATAATGTCTATCAATGATGAGATATAAGCATTGATGTGATCTCCAATATAACACTTAGTGGTCAGAAACTGAGGAAGTATAATGAAAGTATCTTTGCAATCCTTTCTAATGTTTGACTTCAACAATATTTTTTCTAGTCCATCATTGACTTTGCACACCTTGCCATAAGAAAAAAATACAGTATTTCATGTTCAGAAAAAGCCCATGAAAAGAAAAGGTAGAGAATATTTCAATTGTGTCTCTACTTACAGCAAATCCAAAGGAAGATGCACTGTATCTCATTACGGAGACAGCTGAAGGAGAGAAAATATGATTTAGAATCACTTTAAATTCTTTTGTATCCTTTCTTCTTCTTTCATTCAAGAGCTACCAAACTAGTTTCAACACGTGGGCTTAGTTTCACCCAGTTCCCACTAGAATGACCTGACCAACACTTAAAGAATGTCTACAAGAAAAGCCTAGTGCTGCAGGCAATGGTTAGGTCACTCAAAATATGCTGTTCTTCCTTGCAAAACTGGGGCAGAACCTAGAGTGGCATTCAGAAAGTGTGTTTATGACGCAGGCTTGAGTAAAAACATTTTGAAACCACAATTTCAAACTCTCAGAAAACTTTACAAATCTCAAAGTGCTCCTTCCTCCAGCCAGGAGCTTCAGGCCACCTCAACTGGCTGACAGAAAACTACCCAGGCCCATTGAGACTTTTTGACTACCATCTTTTAACAAAATGCCTAAGGGAAATTCACACAGCCCCAAGAACTACTTTCAATCCCATCATATCTGTGATTTCCAATGGAAAAGGCATTTGTAGGAAAAATTTTGACTAGGTCGATTTTGAGTGCATACTACCTCTAGAAAATAAACAAGACTATAAATGGGCTGACATCTAGAAAAAAATGCCATTTTTATAATTTTATTCCTTTCTATCATCTATCTCACAGTTTCCAATTCTAGGAGGTATTGTGCAAAAAGTTTTAAAAAAAATAAATAAAATCAGTAGTGCAGAGGAATACCAGGGAAGACACAGGCAGCAATGACACCTGGAGATGGGACTTCATCCAACTGCAACTCTCCCAAGCTAACAGCAACAGCACAGCTGTGTCAAACTCTCAAGCACTGAGCAGCTCCAGCCTTGCTGTGTTTTGTAGAAGGACTAACCGAACCAATGGCTCCATGAATAAAACTCACAGCACTCTAGTTCCAGTACTAAGAGGGCCTGGAATAAAGCCTAAAAGGATTGGTTTTACTAGTCTTTTATGAACAGATAACAGCCAACTTACTAAGAAAAAACACATTTTTGTAAAAAACCCAAACCAAACTCATCAATGATTTTGTCAATCATAGCTGACAAAGACAATATCTGATTTTCAGTATTCCAGTACTCATTAGAGCAGCTTGGCAGAACAGAGCTGCTATGGTTTGACTGTTCTTTTGAGTAACAGCAAGCTGCAGTTCTGTGGCACTTATTCGGATAAACAGAAACTAAAATCTAGGGAAAAAATAACTCTTTTGTTAGAAATATTTGGATTTTATCATTGCATTGGCCAAAACACAAAGAAGTCATCAAGTTCTTCTCCATATTCCAATTTTCTCAAAGTTGAAGAGTATTAAAACAGTTAGTGTAGATTTACATCCCCCTCTCATTTTTAAATCATGATTTAACATACTTCATCTCTAGGTGAAAAACAAGGCTGTATTTCTTGGTCAGACTTGCTAGGCAGAAGCTACTCTTGACAAGCTGACACTACCTTGCAGTGATCCAATTGCAAGTTTGAACACTTCACTGCATAATAACATATGGCCTATCAAATTTTCATTGTCTTCCTCCTTAGAGACATACAGTTTCAAAAACTGCAGAAGTTGCATCAAAAAAAAATAAAATATGGACATTCACAGGAACATATAAACTTGCAATGTTCCTGTCATTGCTGCTTTCACATGATGCAGTTCAAAGCAACACTTTTACTCCTACTTCTATTTCTAGCCTGCCCCTCCAGTGGAATTAGCTTCTCAGTCTTTACTAAATTGCCAGTTTCTTTCCCGACTCAGATCCAGACTTAAAACAAACTAACTTTATGGTTCCTTCAAAAATGAATATAGAATCTCTCTGGGTGACAAACTGCACACAGATAGTCACACCCTTAAGAATGCCTTAGGGGGCATATTTGGTGTATTTAAAGCACAAGGTCTTTAGCATGAGAACTATCTTTATTTCAATGTATTCTACCACAGCACTAATACACAATCTGTTTGGCCTGAGCTATCCAAAACAGTAATGAAATACTAAGAGTGTCACAAGTCTGCTCGAACCTTTTTGCCATCTACTGAATATGACTAGGACTGGCATCCTACAACACTAACTTGTAGTGGTAAAAGGCCATAATAAAGGTAGCAATGACCACTTCAGTACTGGAAAGATATATTTTTGTATTATTGATCTATTTATCTGTATCTCAGAGCCAAATAACAATGTTAAAGCACCTTCAGACCTGCCTTAAGCACATTAATGCATCTAGCTGACAAACAGTCACAAAGCTCACCAGTAAGTCACCCCAGCTTAATGGGCTGAATCCAGGCTCTATGGCAGTGAGAGCAGCTGTAGTACTGGATTATCAGCCAATACAGGTTGCCACAGACTGGCCTCTAAAAAGGACTGGCTCCCACTCCAAGCACTGATGCCAACAGGACTTTTAGGGAAGTACTTCTTAGCATCCAAGCATTTGAGAGCCCTGGGGAAAGGCATAATCAGTGGTCCTTATGACTCCAGTATCAGTGCTGTGCTCCAGGAGCAATGTATGGCACTACAGAAATGGACTTTTGCTGATCCCTCACTTTGCTTCTTCTCAACATGCACTTTGAGCCATTCCCAGATGGGTGTCTGATGCAAAAAGAACCCCAGAGATTCCTAATCTCCATACTGAATCAGTACAATGGCTGCAAACAAGCAATGAGGAAAGAACAGAGCAGACAGCTTAAAAATCCTCTGAGGCCGCTGTGTATGTTTAGCTGCCTGGACAGTGGGAGTCTGCTTTTAGCTCTTTTATTGGCTAAATTGGACAACATTTTATTACCTCTACAATAAAGCAGATAATCCTAATGCATTTTCCTGACATTTGTAAACAGAACTTGCAAGCAGTCAGAAACTAAAAATAGAGCCAGCACAGTAAGCCACAAATCTACCACTGCCTCCACCTGCACAGCAACATCAATTTGTCTGACAACCCACAGGTCAGATTTTGCTGTAATTCCTTCACCCTTTCCAAAGTGATTCCAAATAAAGGAAAATAGCCTGTTTCCCAGACATTCTACTCTCAACAAAATAATGGTTTTATTCATTTCATGTGCCTCAGAAAAATCATATAACTAGGGACCTAACCCTACCCTACAAAACAGTTCCAGTGTAATTCTTCAGCCACCTATTCTCCCACCAGCCTTTGTCAGGTTTAATCCATGTAAAATGTGTTCCTGGAGAGACAGGACCCTGTAGTGGCCCTGGGCCTCTCATTTCCTTCTCTGCACTGGGAGAGCACCCTGGTACCTTTGTGCACAAAGGCAGGAGGCAAGAAATAGGACAGAAAATTAACTCTGCCTCTAGTTCTCTCAAACAAAAATTTTTGGGATGAGTCTGACTACAAATGAGAGATGGTACAAGGAAACAGCTCCTCCAACTGCCATAAAAAAATCTCCTCTTACCTACTCAAAGAGGGGAAAACTATTTTTAGGAAGCTCCTCTTGATAGGAAAATCACTCCATCGTGTTTGCTTTGAAATCAGTCTTCTTGAAAGACACGCTTGGATGTCAGCACAGAAAACATCATGGCTTCAAAAACACATGACCTGCACTTAGCAGAAATCAGGCAGGCAATGTGAACACTGCTGAGAGTGTTCAGTTTATATATATTACCATGCATATCTTGCAGGCTGTACAGTCACAAGGAAGAGGAACTGGATGTGGTGCTGAATCAGAAGCAAAACTGAAATACAGTCTGTTTTCATTGCCTAGTGTTGGTAAAACATCAAAAATTAATGTTACAATAAATATATCAAAATAAACCCATTCCAAGCAGAGAAAAACAAATTAGTAGTGTTTTCTAAAAATTCCTCACAACAACTGAAGGCAAAGAACAGACATGTCTGGTACTGTTAATACTTGTAAAATGCTACTGACCAGGACCAACAGGCACATATACCTTACCACAGGTACCTTTCTCCCCTCCACAAAACTCTAGTAGGGAAAAACTTAAGGATGTTTTTGTACATGCACAAAATTTCTGCAATCAGCACAGCAGCTACAAATAACTGCCACACATCCAATATCTCAGACACAAGTCTGCCAGATATCTAATCTACATGGGTAGACCCAGAGCTATCCATCAGTGTCATGTTCCTAGATCCACATTTCCATCCCAAAGTCATTGACAAAACTGTACCAACCCTTTTTGTACAAAATCTGTGGCTCATTTTCCCAGTTTATATGATTACATTCCTGTGGTAAAGCTCCTTATTTCTGCACAATGTATGTATCTACCAAGAGGAAGCCTAAATTTAATGCATATCAAACCTGAATTTTCATCTCATTAGAATTTATGACCAATTTGTACAGAAGTCCCTAAGAGGGTTCATTTTTCCACCTGTCTGAAAGGTGTCATAGCAATGTTGTGCAGAATGAGCCACAGGAGAGTACTGAGAGACTTCAGTCCTTGGGGAAGGCTCAGCTGTGGGATGTGACTCAGTGGTTCTGAAGAGCCAGACATCACATCCTCAGCTCTGAAACTGCCTGGGCCATGACTGTTGGGTCAAGACACCATTCTTCAAGTTTTGTGGTTTTCCAATTTCTGAATTTGTTTTCTGTACCAATTCTACACAGTTTAATGCAGCGACTGCATCTTCCGGTCTGTCTCTACTGGCCCCTGGACTACAGACAAGGCTGGAATTTCTGGCTGCTAAATGTGTACAAAAGCAACAAAGCTAAGGAACCTAGGACTTACTACTCCCTTCAACAAACAAAGTACAGTCCCACCAAAACTATTACACAGCTTTACCTTTTCCTTCTTTTTTTTTAAAGTCCAAGATCCTTGGCATAAATGAGTGACTCTCTCTACTATTTAATAATAATATACTTTACTTCTTCCATAATAAGAAAAATCCTCAAGGATTCTCTGCAGATTCAGTCAGGTAACAGATTTTGCTACTGGTAGTGGTAAAGCTTTCCAGGAATATCTTTCTTTCCTTGTCTATTATGCAGTTAATTAGTTAGTTAGTTAGTTTTCATCTATTGCAATGGCCAAATCTTTAGCAGCTGCAAATTCTATAACTTCATTTGTTTCAGTGAACTACAACAGTGTATATCAGCTCAAGATGTTCTTAATTTCTTATTACAGAAGTTGTAGAGTTTCAGGACTTTGTGCAAAGGTTTTCCATTGAGTTTATCCAAACGATTCTTTCCAGTTTGCTAACATGTTAGCAAAAATTCCTATTTTTATTCATCTGACTTTTGGATTTTTCTATATTAAGTCAATATTTCTATTTCAGACTTCTTTAAAAACTTATTTTTTGTGGTTCTTGCAAAGAGATGTGAGTTCTCCCTTAATTCCCTCTGTTTACATGGGAGTGTTTTTTGTATTTGGCTGCATCAGTGCCTCACTGAAAAACACCAGAAGACTTCCATTTCAGGGTTAAACATTCACAGCACTGGCTTTTTGCAGGCAGTGTGGATGTGGTTTTCTGAAACTGAATATTCACTATACCATGCTGCTCAACAATAGTACCAATCTCAAAGAACAGCAAAGCAGTCTAATCCTAAAGTTTACTAAGTCTCAGGATTCACTTCTGTTTCACTTGCTGTCACCATCCCATTTTCTATCAAAGGAGCTCCCATGTCTCCATCCATGTGCCACAGATGGGCCAGACTGGGTAAACATCCTGAACTATCAAACAGTCCTACTACTACAAAAAACAGGTATAACTTTTCAAATTATGAAAACATTATCCACGTGGACAACACAGTGAAATGAGTTTCTCTACAAAACACAGTAGACAGTCCCCAAAAGCATAGCAGTAGTATAAAAAAGCCTGACTATAAACCCACTGAATGACAGAGACACACATACACAGGTAAATCTGTTCCTGATTTCAGGAAAGAATAATGCCTGGGATCTCTTTTAACAGCTGCTGAAATACCTTCTATACAAAACAAGCTTTCACTGCCACCCTTCAGGGAGCTAATAACTGGTCAACCAACTATACC
>NW_008666961.1:27699-48610 GCF_000695815.1 Acanthisitta chloris | reverse complement strand
GAGATGAGCACGACAAACCATTTATTTAGGGAAAGCCTTTTGTAAAGCCAGAAATCAGGCAAATCCCACAAGGGAGAGTCAAGAGCAATTTCCAGGGCTGCTCAGAAGCCCATGCAGGGGCAATATTCCAGCATGCACAGTCACTGTGCAGGGCAGTGAGCTGCAGGGCTGGTGCTGGGAGACAGCAGGACCCCTCCTGCCTGGCATCCCACTGCTTCACACACTCCTGTGCTTCCTCTCTCAGGTGCCAACCTTCTGTTTTCAAAGGAGATCGTCTCAAAAAAAGAACACAAATAAGTCAGAGAAAAGAAAGATTTGGGAGTTTTGCTTACTTTTGGCTTTCCAGGAGGCAGGAACTGAAAGAGGGCCCATATGTTACAGCTCCAGTTGAGCTTTATCCGGATACTAAATGCATACGTTGGCATTTAAGAATAGAAATAATAAATTTTGAAGGGCTATAAGAAAGTTCCAATTTTCCTTCTAGGTATGTGGTGCAAACTCTCTGCAGTTGAATATACAGGTGCAGAGTTTAATCTGTTGTAATTCAAATGGGGTCACTTGAATCGCCCAAAATAACTCACTGCAATGACATTAAAGCACATTGTCTTTTAATGAAACTATGTATTATTGATGCTCCAGCTCCAAATAGAACAACTGAAATGGCCTAGAACGTTGCAAATGCTTGCACATTTACCAGGGAAGTTTTTGCAGCTTACACCTACAATCCTCACATTTTATGATTTTGAGCCTGACATCAGCTTCCAAAACCCAGGGAGGCAGTTTGGCTCTGGACAGGGACAAGGAATGAGTGGTACCTTGGCAAAAGAAAGGAACAAATTACCAGAAATTGTGAAAGACATCAGACACACTAAACAGTTGTTTCTAAAACCCTATGGCCAAGACCAGCACACAGACATGACCCAGCTACAAATACCTGGGATGATACTATGGTACACCCTCTGCTCCATACAAATTGGCTGAGTGAAGCGTAACATGATTTGCCAATCGAATCCTGGGCTGCATCAAAAGGAGTGTGGCAGCAAGTCAAAAAGAGGAGATTCTTCCCCTCTACGTGCTCTCCTGAGACCCCACCTGGAACACTGTGTGCAGTTCTGGTGTCCTCAACATAAGAAGGACATGGAACTGTTGGAGCAAGTCCAGAGGAGGCCATGAAGTTGCTAAGAGGACTGGAGCATCTCCCCTGTGAGGACAGGCTGAGGGAGTTGGGGCTGTTCAGCCTGGAGAGGAGAAGACTGCATGAAGCCCTCAGAGCAACTTTTCAATATCTGAAGGGGCTACAAGGAGCCAGAGAGGGACTCTGTTGTTAGGAACTGCAGTGATAGGACAAGGGGCAATGGGTACAAACTGAAGGAAGTAAAGTCTAGGCTGGATGCGAGGAAAAAAAAGTATTTTGCTCTAAGGGTGGTGAGACACTGGCACAGGTTGCCCAGGGAGGCTGTGGCTGCCCCAACCCTGGCAGTGTTCAAGGCCAGGCTGGATGAGCCTTGAGCAACCTGATCTAGTGAGGAGGTGTCCCTGCCCAGGGCAGGGGGTTGGGACTAGATGATCTGTAAGGTCCATTCCAACCCCTAAATTCTATCATTCTATGATGAAGGATGTAGATCAAGAAAGGATTTAGTTAGCTTTGCTACATATCATATTTCTTTCTAGACGTATTCCAACTATCCCATACCTTAAATGTAGTTCTTAAATAACACACACTAAAAAAATCTGTGGTTTAAGTCTCTACTCAAGCTGGATTCTTCCCAACAATCTTTAGAGAAAAGAAACACCTTTTAGCCATGGTTAGCATTTAAAACTAGTCCACAAAAGCACTGGCTAAATTCTCACTTTTCCACACTAACTCTAAGAACTCTTTCTTGGTGTCTGCTATCCACAATACAACACAGATGAATTTTCAACTTTTAAACAAATAGAAATCTGGCAGATATTTTCACTCTAGCTGCACATGGACTTCAACATACAAATTTTTGATCACAGGTTGGGGTTTTTTCTTAGAATTTCAGTAGGGAAACAAAACTGGATCCGGGATCATAGGAGATATTGACGACTGGAGATTCAGAAGAAGTTTAATAGCCAGAAGAACTGGACTCTGAAGAGAGAGTATAATTGTGTGGCAAGGCAGGTAGGTCTAGGTGGTTGGCATTGTTTCACACATCATAGTGTCAATCCTTAAACATTCCCTTTTTCAGGATGTTTATCTACAAAATGGGACAAAAGTACTTCCACAGTTCAGGATGTTATACACAAGGAAAATCATTTTGGTGAATGGAAGGATGTAGCAATTCTGCAAAGAGCGACCACGGACACCATGAATATCTTCTCCACTTGAATAAACTGTTCAGCATTATGATCTGCCTTTTATGCCACTTCACATTCTCAAAGCACTGCCTTAAGTTCTAGAACTGCAAACTTTAACTATGGAAATTGCTAACCCAATTAGAAATGATCTGCAGGATCTTTATGGCATTCCCACGGCTTAACAGTTGTGAGAGACTATTTTTATACTAAATGTATTTGGAACAGACTCCTGAAAAATCAAAGCAGGCTTCCTTTTGTAGAGAAATATAGCAGTTGTTCAGAAGTGTACCTAGTGCTGAAAGGACATTCATATTGAAAATAGTTTTGCATTGTCCTTTAACTGGCATCAGTATCACAATTGTGGTAACTGATGTGACTACTGCACCCCCACTGATAGGTCATTACAAGCTCATTTTCGTTCTGCTGAAAGCTCTAGAACACAAATGCAGTGAGAGACATGAATGCAAGAGAGACTATTTTAAGCATCCTTCATTTTAGACACCTTTGAAAGGTTCTCAATTTGGAACAGAGAAAAACAAGTCCATACAAAATTGTCAGTTGGACACCAAATAATGAAGACACCCAAAATCACTGTGAAAAAAAGCTATTAAAAACTACATTCAAACTCAGGTACATGAGAACATATAGACTGGCTGGTACTTTTTTTTTGAAGCAATTTCTAGTGTAACCATTTATCTGCATTCTGGTATTTTAGGAAGGTAAAATAAGATATTTTCTTGGCACTTCCCTTGGTATTTTTATCTGGTTCCTCCCTTAACTCACAGGTGTTAAGTCTTGCAATGCTGTTCTTGAGGAGGATAAACAGAATTAGAATAAATTCTCTTCAGAGATACCTTTGGGACTTAGAAATCTAAGTCTTCTACCATGGCTGGAACCCATCCACACCTGACCCTTGCTCAGCAGATCCTGGGACAAGGAATGGTCACTATAACCTGGAAGCAGAAGGGTATAGACCATGATCTGACACAGATCTGCCCCACACAGCTGAGTCCCTCTGTCATCAGCAGGAGCAACACAAGAGAAGATTGCAATAATGCAAAGATTGGCAGGTTGTCCTCTTCATAATTTAAATAAATGGGAAAGAAGGAAAACTAGAGGCTTATATTAATTTCTTTTTGCATGACTGTCCTGAAAGCGCAAATGGAACAAGGTGTGTGAACACAAGACCAGAAGAAATTCACACTCGTGACATTTCATCTCCTGTGAAATGTTTGTTCTCTGAGCATTTTAATGAACTCAGAAATATGAAAACCAAGGAAGATTTGAACCGAAGAGCTCTAGCTGTTGAAAAATAATTAGTTGCCCTCACAGCCTATTTTATCATCCCTATCAATTTCAGAGACAAGACCCATAACACAGAACCCCTGTTTTAATTAGATGGCTAGTGAGCTGCTCCAGAACCAAAACAAGCTGCCAAATACAATCAAGAAGGCTGCCAGCATGTAGCACTATATTACAGAGGTTTCCTTTTTACAAAGGGAGATTAGGAATGCACACCAGACACCCCAGGGACTTAATGGAGAGCTTTAAAACTTGGCTTTATGTGCACATTTAAAAGAAACAGAACTCCGATTTGAAGTTCTTTTTAGGTGCTGTGCACATTTAAAAGAAACAGAACTCCAATTTGAAGTTCATTTTAGCTGTAAAAACTTTTAGATACCTCAACTGGCTGTGGGAGAGGACATCTGATCAGACTTCTCCAGCTGTAGACACAAAGCCTGTTTGAGTATGTGGGAGCCTGAGAGACTGTACTCAGAAATGAGTATGTGAGGCACAGAGCACATCATGCTAAGGACACCTCTATATACAGCTAGGCAGCTCTTCCATCCCCCATTAAATCCTTCCATTTAATCTTCAGTTTTCACAAGTAAGAGCTCAGGTCCTGCGACTTAACATCTTAAACATGTAAAACTCTCACGGAGGTGTTCCACACTCCAAGAATATGTGGGTTTAAAAATGCAAAATCGCTTGTAGCTCCTTTACTGGTCAGTATGTTCAAGAATTCCTGTATATGGCATATTTGACAAAGCACTAAAATTCAAACTTGGAAAAACCATATAGGAATAAAGTAATAATTATTTTGGAACTGAGGATAAACTGGGAAAACTGTCACTAATTTACATAATAAATTTTACTGGTCCATTTCACTAAAAACCCTACAAAATGCCCAAACGATGATGGTAGTTCTGAATCAGCAAGTATTGCCATGATTTAATTCTATTTCAGTACTTTCCTATCAATATTTACTTACATTTATTGTACAGTCAGATAGTTTGTGGCAGTTTATCACTATAAACTCATTTCTATGGTCAGATAACTGGAAAGCAAGAGATGACTGAAAATGTTATTTTCTTTATACAGTCAGACCAGATGGCAGATTTTATCACTTATTTTGGTATATTGTATCATGGGTTCTGATCAAAGTCACATTTGACTAACATTCCTATCTCTGATAGGGAAGATTATGTTATTTGCACAAAGCAGTGAAACAGTCCAGGTAACTGCAAGTAAAATGCATCAATTTCAGCTCAACAACTAAAAGCTGCAGACCCCTTGCTCTGCTTCTCATACAGCTGCTGGAATGCAAAGAAATCTTAAAGTTTGAAGTAGATTATTAATGTGCCTTTAATACAAATCACCAAGCAATGAAAATCCACCATACTTACACAAATCTAATTAAACAGTCAAGCTCTGAACACAGACAACTCTGCTAAATAAATCAAAAGTCAGGAAGAAAAATAAAGAAGGAAATCCTCTGTGTTATCTTTTTTATCTCGCTAGGCTGAAATACAAACAGACCTTCAGAGGAGAGAAGCAACTGTCTGATGGTTCTCTCTGAATGTAACTGCAGGAAGGAATTGCAAGCCCTTCAGACAAATCTCTCCCTCAGACAATGTGTTAATCTTAACAATCTCTTGCTAAAAGGGCTGCAGTAAAGGAGCCTGTCATCAATCCCACTTCAGTGTGGTGGCATGGAGATGCTCTGACAGCAAGGATGCTCAAACACACTGCACACAAAAACCCAGCACTGCAGTCAGGCTTAATATACGTCTCAAGAGCAAATCCAATAAATTAAGTTAGCTGTGGTCTCTAAGTCATTAAGCAAAGATTAAAATGAAATGTGAGTCTTAATAACAAATTTCCTTTGTTCTGTGTTTTTTAATTAAGCTTTGTTGGCAGCTTTTTAATGCAGCAATTCTAACTAAAGCCTCTTGCAAACATGTAATTCACATTTTCTAACAAAACATTTTAAAACTCTTGGTTTTCTTCCAGTTGACAACAGGCAGCAACAGGAAATCACATCCTGCAATTCACAAGACTAGGAAGAGTGTAACAGCTTCCCTGAAGGATGCAGAGCTGTAAAACTAAAAGAAAAAGCAGTAAATGATTGGCATCTCACACTGCTTTGCATCTGTCCAATTTTGGAGTAATTGGCTTGACACAGCTACTGCTAATTCTGATCAAAGTAACAGAAGACTTGCAATCCTCTTGCTATGAGATGAGCTTAATTTATTTGGACACGAAATAGTCCAGATAATATCAGAAAAAAACTGTGATGATAAGACAGGGGGATATTACAGAGTTGTACATTGCTATTTACAACATGTAACCAAGTCAATAAAACTTGAACTACATCAATTATTCTTTCCTCTTCCGTGCACAACTACCCCAAGGAGGAAGCTCTTGAAAAGTCCTCCAAACACATTCCCAGGATAAAACCTTTTATGTCAAGCAGCACACACATCTTTTAACACACAAAGGGGTTTTGCTGTTGCTCTTTTTGCTTTTCTTTCCTGTTTCACAGGCTTCAGAACCAAGATGAAAATTTTTATGTTTCAGTATAAAGGGAATGTTTAAAGCAGAGCTAACATGGACTTGACTTGCAATCAAAATGACTTTTCAGTGGAAGATCCCAAGCACCAACAATCCATGGAATCATCTAAGATATCCTTTCCCAAATGATAAGCATAGTCTGTAAAAATCCAGTTTCCAGGTTTCTGCAATAGACCTTCTGGAAATGGAACTCACTCTGAAAGGGTTAACATGTCTTCTTCAGTCATGGCACTAACAGTCTGACAATAGATCAGTTGGCAATGATATATATATATATATATTTTTTAAACACTGTTTCATATTGCTGAACACAAAAAAACCAAACACACACACACTCAGTTTCATGATTCTCAGATCTTCATCTGCTCTTTTAGAGATCAGCCAGTATTTAGTCATTCTCTGGCTTCACACATAAGGAGTGATTCTTTTGTTTTTCTTTTCATTTGTAAACCAAGTTGAGAACATTTGCTTGTTTAAAAAGACACACACAAAAAAAGTCTGGAGTTACTAACACCAGAATGCTGGACTTGCATTTTAAAAAAATCCAGTGGTCTGAATTTGCAGTCACCAATCCTGACCCTTGAACCTGAGATTTAACTTACTAGAAGTGGTAGGTTTTGTGATGACTGAATTGTAACACTGCAGCAGCATTTCATATTGACCAAGGATGTCCTGCTCCCTAGTCCCACTGTGCCCAACTTAGTGTTTTCCTTCCCTGGCAAGGAAAGGCTTTAAACTTCCTTGGCCTGATGCACACCAGGGCACCAGCCTGATTCCCTCAATGACGCAAACCCCAGTGCCCCCAGTGATTTCACTTGCCTGCTGCCTGATGAAGAAAAGATGTTCCTTTCACAAAGACTTCCAAGCCAAAACAGGTATTTCATCTTCAATTACAGCTCTAATTATGGTAACTTATGCAGTGCTTTCCATGACCTGGCAGCCTCCCTCGCAGGTGAGACACCCTTTTAAGTTTACAAGTTATTGCATTGTTTGCCCTGTACTGCTTTTAGTAATCTTTCCTTTCCAGCTGCCTGGTGCTCTGAGCCATAAGACAATGCCAAGCCTGCTCCACAGCAACTGAAAAGAGACTGCAGCAAGTTCGTTCAGCCACTTTTAGCAAAAAATCAAGAACAAAATCAGCAGTGTAAAACTAATGTAAACGATCTGAGGTTAATGTGTACAAGCATACGAGTTAGAGATATTTGTAATGGTGTTACAGAAGAGTCTAACAATTATTTTCCCTCCACCCACAAGCAAATCAACTCTCAAATCAGAAGATAATACTGCACCATTCAAACAAGTAGACTGTATTACTGCATTAAATAATGAGAAAAGTAGATTACTTTTGGAAGGTGCAAAGAGCAAGTTACTTTTTATCAACTGTGTAAAGAAAATTACTGAGTTCTAGAGTACTACAAATTCACCTGAGAGTATATTTAATGCTAACTTGATTGCATACATAGGAGATAAGAGTCCAGAGTCTCACACACTGTGTAAATTTACACCGTGTTCCTCAGATATGCTTATTTATTTATACTACTTGATTTTCTAGTCTTCACACAGTTGACTGTGTTTGTAACACTCAGCCTAAATTTAAAATTTCCCATTTTGAATAGAGTGTGGTAAAGAACTCTGAAAATTTCCATGTAAATTATTGAGATAATCTGATCAAAGATAGTGCTGGATAAAAGAATACTTATCATCAAAAACATTATTTTGCAAATACATTTTTGACATGCTGAAAGATAATATCCTTTCTTCAAATGAGCATTTGTAGCAGTTTCTCAAGTGTTCTAATAACTTCCTTTTGCAGGCTATCTCTTAAAAAATATCCTGCCATACACTACTTCATTCTGCCAAAGATTAAAATAAAGAAAAAGCAATTGAAAGGAAGAGCCAGAGAGAAAAGATTAATTCAGAGCTAGAGCCGAGGCTCCTCTGGGGTAGGAAGTAGGAATGACACAGCTGCTTCAGATGGAAGCCATGAGATTAGTCACAGTACACACACAAAGTCTTGAAAGGCTTTAGAACAATTTGGAAGTTTCTTCTGCAGCAAGGAATGTATCTCTGTCCGTGAAGGAGGTGATTGCTCTGAACATACACAGTACAGACAGCCCCAACAATGTTAGTAAAATGGATTTGCAATCTCCTATGTGCCAGAAAGCTCTTATGACATAGAAGCCAATCTTTATAAGGCACATATATTTACAGGCTCACAATTTCAAAGAAAATCATTATTTATTGCTGGTTTCCCTTGCAACTTTTTTATATTGTATGACCAAAAAAGAAGAGTCATGGTTCACGATCAGTCACCAGGTAGATTACAAGTCCAGTTTCTTTGTTGTGGCATATAGTGCTGCACTGTATATTGAGTTATCAGCCACAAGATGTACAAAACATCCAAGAGGGATCTTGGGGTGCAGCTCTCCCAGCCATGTCATCCAAAGCTCTGGCATACAAATTGCCTCTTGGAATGACAATACACTTTCTACAGACATACCCAACTGATGCAATCAAAACTCTGCAAGTGATGACAGTCACAACAGGGAAAACTCAGAGGAAGAAGGATCAAAAGCCTAAATCATACTCTAAGGACTCCATTATTTACATTTTTTATTTGCTTTCTTCCCATGCATGGTCTTCCCAGGAATACATAACAAAAGCATCCATCTTTTAGACAAAAGATTTCTTTCAAACTTGCATTTGTCATAAGCATTAACAGAAACAAAATGAGAGTTCTGCCTGGACAGCTACACATTGAAATTATTGATAGTATATAATACTGATTTGTACTTGATTTCACTACAGGAGATATGTTTCAGGTCTAAATAGATCAACAGGTTTCAAAGCTTACAATCAGGATTATGAGCAAACTTGTTCACAGGCATGGCTTTCACTATTCTTCTAATTTTCAGACTAGAAGAAATACCTGTGTCACTTGTACTTTTGACTGATCTTGCCCATTATTAGCTCAAACACCTCATCCCCCCATGGCTATAGCTTGCACCCACACTGACCAAGGTTGGCTCCTTGGTGGTGGACTGGCCACATCTCACCTCCAATGCTACAGCCCAAGAGTGGAACCTCAGCAGTTACTTCTGCACAGGTATCTGACAATGACTGACTCAGATGCATTTATAGAACACTTTCATTAACACTAATTCAATCTGAAATATTTTCAATCTAAGAGTCTCAATAGATAATGACTTATTGGGGTGTGCATGCTGGTAAACCAAAATAAGTCACTTCATTTAGAACTGGGTAATGACTTCTGACCAATTATTGCTTTTGGTGCAGGTGAGGTGTTCACTCAAGAGCAAATACAACCAAGGAGTAAAAGGTCCTCATTAGGAGTTACTAAGTAAATATGGTGGGGAGAACTTTAGATAAAATTGTGAACGATTTCTGTTGCTGTTGTACATCACTCAATGCAAATCATTTTCTCAATTGTTTCTGCTATTATTCCATGCCATGGAACAACAATCAACAGTGATTATTTGATCCATATCTTCGATGTTCTTTAATAAATTCAAGATTAAAAGTTTGGAGCTTTATACTGACACAAGTGGAATCAATGAATTCTTGAATTCTGCCGTGAAAGAAAATGTAAAAACAGGTGTTGGCATTTGGGAACTGCAGCACAGAACAGAGACCAGATGACTAATTTCATGACAGGTACCACAAAAAGCAGCCCCAAAGGGAGAAGTTCACTAAGACAGCTAGAAGAATAGATGCATGAAACAAATCAAAACAATTTTATAAATACTCAGGAAAATTAGATATTCAAAATTAATTCAAATTGGCTGTAAATGCCAACCCAGTTTGCCTTTTTAACTCAGGTTTCACCTATCTAAAATACAGTCTTTATTGATAAAATTAGTTTGTCAGATTTAGACAGGAGTATGAATTAGCATCCAGCAATGCACAAATTCTAATTTTTACACCTTAAGAATAGGTTTAATGTTCACAGTAACTCTGATTATTTGCAAATTTGGATCTGACATTAGTCACACTAGAATATCTGGGCCTTTACCACTGTGTGATGTTCAGAGAAGCTCTCAGAAAAGCCATTCTGCTGGTGCTAAATTTTTTTTACAATTTCTGTCTGGCAGCTGACCTGAAATGGATGCACAGCATCTGCTTCCTCTCAGCACCACTTTCAATCTCCACATACCAAGAACATTTTCAATTCCTTACAAAATTAACTCTCTGAGGAAGTTCTGATCCACAGGCAAAATAAGTGCCAAAATAAAGCACATCAGTAGGGTACTGGTTCATCCTTGAACTTCAAGAGAAATACTTAAGAATCCATGTAAAAGTTTATTACAGCAAGGATAATGAAAATTTCCTTTCTCTCTTATAGAAACCCTAACATAGCGTGAAGAACAACATGTAACTACCTTTCGTTTTACAACAAGACAGAAATGTTGCCTGAATAAAAATATCTAGAAACAGCAGCAAAGAAAACGCTGCATAATGTCATTACACAGATTTTTATAGATTACTACAAAGGTTAAAAGACAAAGAAATAGCAAGTCCTACAGAGGAGATGAGCTGATTTCCTAAAGAATTTGGTCAATCAATTATACACCTTGATGTTATTTAAAGATGCAGATCCTCTCTGTTACAGATTTTAGTCCAATGTGTTCTTGTGGCACATAACTACATTATTAGAACATGCAACTTACACAAACATGTATTCTTATTTTTCCCTTAGTTTTTCTTTGGAACTACTGCAGAACAAGCACCACCCCCAAAGCTGCTCAAGTAATGAAAAATACAGTAAAAACAACTAGCCAAAGCCACTCCCTCAGCCCTTACATGTAACTAAGGGTTCAATAACCTGCAAGGAAGTACAAGGCATAATTCACATTGAATCAAATGCAAAGTAGTCACTTATATAAGAAAGGGACCAGTTTAGCATAGGAAAGTACTTAACACATGCTATAGGACTAAACATGTATGTTTTCCATGTATATGTAGGCACAAATATATATAGGGAGGAGAGAAAGTAAACCCAACTGAGCTGACAGAGGTGGCAATGTACTACATTGTAGAAACACAGAAAGGAATTAGTAGAGTTGGTCTAAAACATCAAAGAGAATGCAGAGCAGTCACACTTGTCAACATCTATCACCAGCAGATCCTTTCTCAGGTCCCAGCCTTGTGTCATCAGCACACATGCTTCAAACTGGGGAAAGCAAAGGGAATGCAGGCTTAAATAATGTCTTCAAACTCCCCCACCCAAGGCCAGCTACTCCTCTTCCTATCCACCACAAGATCTGCTGCCAAGGCAAAGTGAGAGAGGCAGCACTGAGCTCCTTAGGCTGCAGGGTCACAACAACAGAGGAGGTGTTGCCTTCAGCTTGGGCAAACCTAAGACTTCTGCTTCGTCCATCTATGACACATCTTCAGCTGTCGCCATGACAACACTGACATCTCCCCATGCTGAGAAGTGCTCTTAGTTTAAATATTGTATAAATGAACATAAATCTTTCATACATCCTATGCAGCTATTGTTTGTGAAATGGGGGCAGTATTCCTCTTAGTTTTATTAGAGGAAGAAATATTACACAGATCAGTCATACTGTTATTCACTGAACATTGAAGAATTTCAACAGCTCAACCCAGAATAATGTTAACATTTTTTATGAAAAGAGTATAGTAAGGCTTCCTCTATCTTGAACACAGACAAGGTCAGTGTCAACTAATTTTCTGCCCAGAAAAATTCAATGTGTTGGAAAACAAGGCCTTCACAATAACTTATTTTCCACTAAGAAACTAAAGGTAACTGAAGTAAATTTTTTTCCAAATGTTTCAATATTCTAAGTTCACATTTTGTGGAGATTTCCCATTAATAGTTTTTGATATTTTAATTTTTAATTCCTTTTGGATACTAATCATAACCATTGAACATTTTCTTAGGCTAACAACACTCCCATCTGTCTCCAGGTGAGTTTCAAAGCACAGACACGATGCCATGCTCTCTCTCAGGGCATTCTGCACTTGAGAATCACATTATCATGTACAGGTAAACCTGTAACAGTGAGTCCATTATTTTTAATTCCCCATTCATAAAAGTATTTGAGATAAATATATCAATGAATTAGATCTTCTTAGTCTATTTGATTACAGGCATTTTAGAAGAAATACACAAAGGAGGAAAAAAAGAACATTAAGTCCTTAAAAAATCAGTTCTTTTTCACTGCAAAGGCCCATGAAGACATTCATGTAGGTATTACAACATTAAACTGCCCACAACAAAACTCAACCTCTTGTCTGAGCTCTCTATCCTGTGCCTTTCTTTCCATGCAGAGTATGGAGCCTCTACTAATGTCTCATCACACATATGTATTTTTTTATTACTTATATACATATATTCCAGAATAAGATGGCACTGGGGACCAGAGTGGTTTTGTTGGCAAATACACAGCAATGTTGTAAAGACCTATAAGGAAATGCATTAGATAAGGTCAGATTCATCTTTAATCACTCCCTGCATTTTATTTATAGACCAGGCACATAGATAGATATTTCATCTTCTCATTTTTCTTTTAGGCTCACTTTTTGTGGCTGCTGTAGCATTTAAATAGAGTTAATCAGTTCCCTCCAGAGCAAAGGCAAGTACTATAAACAGAGCTGCGTGGCTCAAGGGATGTTCAGCAAATGTGTTCAATCAACACTTGTTCCTTCTGGAATAAGGAGGATGTGCCTCTGCATCAGATTTAGCCCTTCCCTACTGTTTGAATAGTGTGGCAGTCTCTGTCTGTGCCATAATACAATTTGGATTGAGGGGAAAAGGCCAAAGGGTTATTCAAAAGCAGTATTGCTACGCCCAGTTTTCATCTAATGAGGATTATCTAATTTACATTTGAAAACCTGTACCCACCACAGACTTGAAGGCTACAAAAGGAGGCACGTGCAGGGCTGGAGCTGCTGGTGGGAAGGCAGATTTAAATCCACTCCCTTAGGACTCTTACTCTATATGAGCATGTCAGTTACTATCACCGGAATAAAGATGTTATTAAGCAAACTAATAAAATGTTGAAACACAATATTATCTTTTTTTCTGATTAAGTTAATTATAATAGAAAGTAGCAAGCTTACAAGCATAGCATTTGCTGGCATGTGAGATGCTGTGCTGCCTCAAAAGGTGATGGTGAAAAAATAAGTCATTTAGTCATCACACGCATTCAAGAAAGGCTCCTGATGAATGTCACCAATAAGTAAGCATTAAGTAGTAATCCTGATTCTGTAAACTCCCACAGAAATTGGCCATTTCAGACATGTTGAATATCTCCCTTAAACTGGCTGAGATTACCCAAATTCTTGTAAGTAATGCTCTCTCTCATTATTTTAGTAGATTATAGGTTAATTATGAAAAGATTTAGAGCCTTTCTAACCTATCATTTTACATCCCTGAAATCCATTAAGGAAAGAACACAGGGCCATTGTGCATGCAGACACATAGGTTCCTTTCATCTCTAGAGCCAAGCTGCAGGACTCCAATTTCCCATTAATTAGATAATCTTTCAGAGGATTATTTGCTAATTATCCTCAGTAGGTTTTCAGCACATGAAAAAATACACAGATTAAAAAAAATCCACAAAGAGAGACTTCTCTAAGAAACCTGGCATGCTATATGGAGAGCAGTATGGGAATACCCTACAGATGCTTGGGGATCCTTCAACCATAGCATTCCAGGTGTAACGACCTAGTTGTGCCAACTCCTCCTGGGCAACAGAGCACCCAGGGTTATCAGACTTCAAAATCATCCACCAGGCAGGACTTTCAAATCAGACTATTTCACTAAAAAGCATGTTGAAGCAACTGCTCAACAGATTTGTAAACAGGCACAGAAAGGAACTGTGATATCTGATAGCTATGTGTCATTTATTAGCTATGGGAATTTCCTTCTTTTTCATTCTGCTAGCAGAGCTGAGGACAGGCACAGGAGGGATTTTTGCACTTGTAATGACCAAGGACCAATTCTTAGATGAAGCATGTTTTCCATTTCTTCCCAAACAGAAATGCTTGCTTGGATGGAAATCTACCCCTGTAAACCTCCCTACTTAGAACTTATTAATCTGTTTTTCTTACAGTGTTTAATTCTGACACTAAATTCAATCAAGAAGTATTTGCAACTTGCTTACTAAAGCAATGCTGTTTGTGGCAGTCATATGATGCTGTATGATGGTGCTTTGGAAACACACAGCCCTTTCTGCCAGATCACAAATGTATTAATACAGGGTTTATTAATAATATATTCATGTGATGCTAACATGATTCATTCTGCCAAAACAGCTTATGTCCTGGTATATAGTATGTATTTTGACAATCCCTTTTCACACAACATGGTTAGTGCCACTAAGAAGTGCACCTTACCTTTTGCTTATGATCAAAACTATCTCTGACAGACAAATTCAAATTTGAGGATTCTGATATATATGGGCAAGGTCACAACTTTCTCAGAATTTCCAGGATATGGAGGGTAGAGTTTCTACACACTCTTGCAGCCCATATACTTCTTGCAATGCCACATAAATAAAGGTATTAAAATTACTGATTGTACTGGTCAAATGGGCTAAAAAAGAAATGTTGAACTACTGCTCCCATTAGAGCTGGACATGTGCCAATAAACAAGCACTATCAGACCATATGTGCTTGAACAAACCTTTTTTCAGCCCTGCAATTATAACTACCCATGCTTACAGACTTTCTCTCACTTTCTTTCTTTCCTTCACAAGTTAAACAACAGTTGCTGGATACTCATGTGACCATCTGACATAAAAACTGTCTAGTTCTGGGATTTGAGTGACTACATGTCCACCAAATGCTACAGAGATTGCATCTACAACCAGTAAATCTCTCCCAAACTGCTACTTAGTTGACAAATTAGACATCTGTAACCAGAAAGGATGAAACAGGAAGAGAGAGCTGTCACACTTATCCTAGCAGCAGCAGTTTTATTCCATCACCTACTCCCAGCTAACCAAAACATGGCACAGAGTTTTGGCTGCTGCTGTCCCTGACTGCTCTGACATGCTGCTGCTGTATCTTCCTCCATTATTTCCCAGGCATAGCAATGACAGTTCTGTTCCAGCATCTCCTACACCCAAAATGTGAGCAGCAATGTGCAGTCACATGACTTAATGGAAGTGAGATAAGCAAAATGATACCTCAGCCAACTATCCAGCAACCAAAGGAATGATGGATCAATGCTGGCAGCTGCAGACCACAGTCTTGTTTGCTGCTGAGACAAACATTTGCAGCACATTTGACAGCAGCACACACAGCCAAGTGTGTGTAACTTCCAGCAGCATGGAAACATCCTGCCAGCAACTCCCAAGCCACAAAAAGCCTAACAAAGACATCATCGAAGGTCATTCACCTCCAAGTACTTACTGGATGTGAACTTTGGTCACTGAAGTCAGGAGAGCTATTCAGAGAAAGTCAAGAATTGTTTTATGCTGCTGTAGCATTTGGGTGCCTTGGGTATACACCAGAAATTTGGAAAACAAAAAGTATTGTGTACATGTCTATACATTAATAAAACCATCTACCTCTTTGGGTGATTTAAAGGAAAATTAAAAATCCTTACTTATTACAGATTCATAAATACTTCTATACTACATTTCTGGTGTCATGTGCTGATGTGAGTTACTGTAGATCGAGAGTACTCCAGAAAACGCATATCACTGTCCTATAGCACTTGTACATAGCATTCCCCTGCTGAGATAGCAAGGTGGTTTTCTATCTTGACAGAAAGAAAAGAAAAACATGCATGAACTGCTCAGCAAGAGCTGATGGTTTACCAGCAAAGGTAACTTTCTCAGAGCACTTTCGAAACATCTCGATTAAATGTGCACCTCACAGCTCTGCCCATCCTTTCTCAGGGGATTGCTTTTGTGAAGAAGTTAGGCACCTAAGTTTTGAAGTTAAAATAATGAAATAGAAGATACCCCAGTCTTATGTTCTTCCTTATTTTCTCCTTCCAGTTGTCTGCAATGCAATCCAAAAGGCCTTGTATCAGATCCAATATGCATATTAGGGAAAAAGAAATCTGTTTGATTTCTATTTTTAAAAGAAGTAGAATAAAACAACGGGTACAAAGCTTCATATGTATAATAAGCCGCCTAGGAATGGATTTCATTTTCCTCAGCAAAATTCCTATTACATATGCAGACCCTGAAACATAATGTCAACAACAAAAACAATTTGTATTTGTATCTGTTTGTGGGCAAAACAGATGCACTTAATGACACCAGTCATGCCACTACAGCCTACTGTAATACATAACTTTCTAAAATATATTAAATAAACACCTTATAAGTAGGTTTTTTTGAAAGACTCATTACAATCTCCCCAACAAATACTGGATGCTCTAGTGGGTTTGGAACCATTCTATCAGTGTAGTCAGCCCTTTCCCAAAAACAAGATTTAAAACTGCAATATACAGTAAGAGGTTGCTCAAATCAAATCTAAGATATAAAGAGTTTAGAACAAAAATTTTACACTTATATCATGGTGGTTCTGTTTAACCAAACAAACAGAGTAACCATCTATGGTCCAACAGCTCAGATTCTATTTTACACTAAAAAGCAAGAACACTCACAAAAGACCAGAGTAAAATTTCCACATGAGTACAGAGCTCATACCACTCTGCTATGGTGTAGTATCAGTTTTTTGCTGCTGAAAATGCTTCTGCACACACCAAGTCCCAAGGAACTTACTTTTTTCAACTCTTACTGAGGAGTCACGTGCAAATCTCTATAGGATGTAACAACTTGCAGTCTAAAATCATCCTCGAGTTGGCTAACACATCTAGGCTGAAAATAAATTTGGATTTTCCATCAGGAAACAATTTCAATTCAAGCTCTAGCACATGCACTGAGGCAGCCCTGTTTATGTCAAATGGTAACTAAACTTTAACAAATTCAAATAAATACATGCAAATCAATAATATCTATAATATTGTTGCTTATTCTGAAACTTCCATTTCTCTCAATCCCTCCCCCCTTCCTCCTAGATTGTTATTCTAAGAACATACTCAGCAAATCCTGGATTTATCAATGAAGAAGTAAAAAAAACCCCACAACCAAAGCTGTATGAATAAAATTCCCTTTCTTCCTCTCACTATACCTAATTTTCATGACCACCATATGAATCTCATACAATTTGTCTCAGTCCTTCAATCCAGCCTGTCCAGATCCCTCTGAAGAACTTTCCTACCCTCCAGCAGATCAACACTCCCACTTGACTTGGTGTCATCTGCAAACTTACTGAGGGTGCACTCAGTCCCCCTGTCCAGGTCATTGATACAGGTAACTGAAGCCATGAGCAGCCAGTTTCTCCAGGAGAATGCTCTGGGAGATGGTGTCAAAGGCTTACCTAAGGTTCAGGTAGACACATCCACAGTCTTTCCCTCATCCTCTGAGGGGGCTGCCTTCTCATAGAAGATCAGGTTGAGCAGCAGGACCTGCCTTTCATAAACCCATGGTGGCTGTGCCTGATCACCTGCCTGTCCTGTATGTGCCGTGTGATGGCATCTTGTTATACAGACATTGGCCTACAGGTCACCTGAACCTTGAAGTAAAACTGTGTCCTGGTGCTCACACTATTAACACTTAATTTTCACCATTACATGGGCAATCCACTGGTATTTCAGTTCTTTAGAAGACTATAGCCATGGACATGGACAGTACAGTTAAATACAATCTATTAAAATATGTAACAGGCACAGCAAGTTGAATTTAACACAAAGCCATTTGCTACTCCTCTGCCAAAACAGAGCCTCAAAGGATTCCCAATATCAAAAATCTGAGTAAGAGGTGAGAAAAAGTAATTGACTTGGAATCTTCAGTGAAGAACCTTCACTGGACAAGACTTATGGCACCTGATGACAGCAGTAGGTATTATACTACAAATTAAAGATAAAATACTGGCTCCAAAGTCCTTGGCAAATTCCAACAGTACTTTTGAGCAATTCTTAGCCCTTCTGACTCAGTTTCTGAACTGTCAGTTGAGTGGGAAGTGTGAATTGAGGAAATGTTTTCATGAGTTTCCTCATTTAGCCATTTTTCCATAACATACATTGGCAGAGCTCAGAGGGGGAAAAAAAAAACCCACTTTGCAGACTGTTCACTGTTTTCTGAGTGAATTACTCAGCTTTTTAGCTAAGCCAATGCTTACACCTCTCAGGGTTTCCAGAAATGCTGAAGGCTGTAATTCTTACTCTTCAACACAAAGAGCCAAAGCTCAGGAACCATTCTCTTTCTATAGCTATGTTTTTGCAGGTCTCTCATCATATAGACATCCACAGGAAAACAATTAAACTTCAAGCTATTACTGAAAGAAAAAACTGCTTGGGGACTTCAATGCAAATAAGAAATATGTATGTATATATAATGTCAGTTCTCTTCATAACTTAAATACTTACCATATCTTGAACCTCAGAAAAACTTAAGCAGGTTGCAGTTGGTAGGAATTCCAGAACAAGAAGGCAAAGCTATGTCTATCACTTAGGTCAGGAGCTGGCAGTCTGATCTCTGGGGTCCCATTCCCAGCTCTGCCACTTTCTGATTCTGTGACTTCAGAGGGAATGATACAAAATGCAAAACTTAACGATGCCTGCAGGGCCCAATCAGCTCAGTAAGTGCTGGCCTGCCTTTATGAATTCCTCACAGAGAGAATAAGAAACATCCATCTGTCTTTGAAACCCTCACTTGAAAGAGGATGAACCTTCAGCATTCCTTGACTGGGAGTACAAAATGTCAGGATTCAATTCATGGCTACAGGATCCGCTTGGCAGAAAAAAAGGGTCTGCACAAAAGTGACTGTGCTATAGAAGTTAAAATCAGGAGAAGTATGAAGAAACTTTTGAAACAAAGAAACGTAAGAATTGGTAACAACAGCAGGCAAACAGCAATGGAAAGAGCTGCAATCCAAACCAGGCCTGGCACTACCTGAAGCCACTCCAGCAGCACTACAACCTGTGCCTTGGAGCTGCAGAGCTGCCTCCTTGTCAGGCTGTGTGCAGAGCCAGCACTCCAGGCTGAGGGGTGAGAGAATGGAGTACAACAGGTAGGGACTCTGCATGCAGCACACCCAAAGATGTGCCTGAGTGGATCCATAAAGCAGGAACACCCACATCTCCAGCAGGAGGGATGGACAACAGGTCCAGCACATGTCCAAGGATGTGTTTTCACAACTACAGCTCTGTGATGAAAGGATAGGGCTGTGTTTATAACCTTGGAGAGGTTAGGGCTAGTTATAAAAGTGTATTTAGGAGTTGCATGTTGCAAATATACACTTCCTAAGTGTCTAATATTGTGGTTTATCCATTACATTACTGACATTGATCCTTAATATACAATTTACAGATTGCCAGTTAATTACATGTCATCAATAAATCAATAAACTACTTTGATCCTTGTTTGATTTAATCCATGTTAACTGAGCAGTTTGTCCTTACAACCAGCATTCAAATGAAGTATCACTGCAGGAAGAAATCCAAAAGTCACTATTGCCTAAATAATTACCCTAAATAATTTTGCATGGCCCCAAAAATAAAATTCCTTGGTGAGCCACAACAGACACGGAGAGCTCCAGGGCAGACAGGATTTCCAGCCAGAACAGCAGTGCTCTCTCTGCAGATACACAGTAGTTCCCTATCCACAGGGATCCAGGCTATCCTTGTACTGCTGTAAGCCATTATGCATGCAAACTATTTAAAGGCTTTTGTATTTCTGTGCTCTATTTATAGAGTACTTTGCAATGTTTAGGGGAGAGCTCATACTCCAATAAATAAAAACTAACCTTTGTTCCAGTCACCATTAGGAAAAGCGCTTTTTAAGTACAATGTAACACCAAGAATCTTTAGATCTTCCTAGTTTGAGACAATATCACTTTGCATAGCAACAGCCATCATGAGCAGTCTGCAGAAATGTATTGCAATGGATCTGCAAGCCTATTGCAGCTGATTTCATTTAAAAGATAACCAGAATGAAATTAGCAGGGAGATAAAAATAAATAAAATCCAAATACATTTTAAACATAATCCTTTCCGGTGGGTCAAATTACTTATCTTTTCCATGTCTACCATTATGATTGCAGTTTTCTGTTACACTAGTTTACTAATTGCCAGTCTCTCCACAAAATGTTGACAAAACAAAACCAGAAATAACAAACAGTAGAATACACAGCACTGGTTTCTCAAGGGACACATATATGTGTTGATGCATGACTGCAACATGAATAATTCAGAATCTTCCCGTCTGAAAATGGTTTTTACATAACTGAGGTATAAAACCCCTTACATTCATTAAGAAAGATTAATAGCTACAACTGCAAATTCAGGGATTTCTTACTATCATTAAACTTGGTGGTTAGAGTGTGAGTTTTATAAAGGCAAGGGACAATTATCTCCTGTCCGTGCTCTGCATCTTCTGAATAAATCACTCAATAGCTCTTCCTTAAATGCATTTTAATGATATTGATTGCTCAGGTGTGTCACATTAAAAACACACCATTTAAAACACCATTAGGGCAAACAGCTAAAGGAAAAGCTGAAAGGAAGCTTCTAATGAGCTACAGCACAAGGTCTGTTAACCAAACAATAAGCCATTTTGTGTCATACTACCAACAAATCTGAGCAAATGAGGTACACACCTATATGGTTCTCAGGGATCCACCCTGATACAACAGTGAATGCTCAGCAGGAGGGAGGAAAGGC
>NW_008666961.1:11185-27686 GCF_000695815.1 Acanthisitta chloris | reverse complement strand
AAAGACATTGCCATTCTCTGCTTTTTGGAGACATCAGTAGATGGTGTATATCAACAAGCCCTACAGTGGACTTTAGCTATGCCAGGGACTCAGAATTATCACAATGATGCTGCAGCTGGGATGGGGATGGTGAGGGATGCAAGAGAGAGAAAATGCTCTAGGCTATCATCCCTGTGGTGTCCTAGGTCCAGCTAACAATGTTGCATGCAGTTCAAGTAGACACCAGCAAAGCCCTACAACATTGTCTACCATATTCTGCCACTTGAAAGTTAGCAAAGGATGCTGTCTCACTCCAGTTAGCTTTAAACATATTTCAAAGCAGAAAATCTGCTTATGCTTGCAAAGAGCAGTCTCTTCCAAGAGAAACAGCTAAAGCACCAAACCATAAATGAAATATCTCATATTATGTGACTCTTCGAATATTAAATAAGGTTAAATGAGCCTCACTAAAAAGATTCTATTGACGTATTTATGTTTTGTATTTGTGGCCTTCGAGTTTGTCTGCAGAGTTCACTAATGATAATAGGGCAATTCAATACACACACACTACCTAGTTCCATCCCATTAGCAAAAAATATCAAGCCCAGCTATCAAAAGATCTCTGATGGTTGTGATCCTTAAACTGTATTCCAACAATCTAAGGGCTGTCCATGCAACTCCATCAGATTCATAAGCATTTAAATGCATTAGAAGAGAAAATGCTGAAAAGTATTCAGGTTCCTCATGTCTGATATCAAATGTCTAAGTCCATAGCCTAAGTTTTAATTCAGACACACACTGATCAACAATTTACAGACATTTCTTTCTTCGAAGCAAAGCATTATTCTGTAAAAGACAAGAACTTGAGATACTGCCACTTACTAATTTCTGAGTTTTGCTGATTAAACTACAGTCTGACTCCTTAAAAGGAGAGACAGGCATAGAAAATGAGCAAAAATCCTTTCTTTCTGTGTGAGAAAATAGAAAGAAATCCTTTCTTTCTATTTCTCTCACAGTGAGACCTGAAGAAGCAAATCACAGAATCAGTTAGGCTGGAAGGGACCACAGTGGGTCATGTGGTCCAAGCTCCCTGCTAAAGCAGAGCCATCCTAGAGCACAAGGCACAGGATTGCATCCAGACAGTTCTGAATACCTCCAGTCAGGGAGAATTCACAACCCCTCTGAGCAACCTCCAAGCCAAAACACATGTAAAGAGTTGAAATAAAACATGGGATCAACTGAACAGATCCACTGAGAAAGCTTTTGTTACCAATGAAGACTTGAGCCTTCTCCTTGGCAAGATAAGGTGCTCAGTTCAGCTGCTGTGGCTCATACCCAGCACCCAGCAGAGACAAGGACCACTGTTCTAAGAGTGAATGGTGCATGTCCAAAGGGACAAAATAAGTAGGAAACCAGAGAACTGCTAAAAGGCATCTGAGCAGCAAGGAAGCACCTCTTCCATGTCATCTGCTGTTTCATTGCTCTCTTCAGTACTTTTGGTCCAGGTCTGTGCAAAGTAAGCCCACAGGCCAAGTATATCCTGCAGCCACCAGTAAGACTATACTGTATTTTGTTATAAATGATATTTCAAGAACACTGAATAATTTATATCAAGTATCACTTGTACTTCCAAATGCTAAGACATCAGAAGGCACTATTCCAGGATAAAAAATAATCACTGCATAAGTTGGAAAGAGCTGTTTCCCTTAGGCAAAATATTAGCTACCAAAAATGTAAGTGAGACTTTCAAGTTTCTTCAAATGTTTTCAGCTTGAAAAATCAGAACCAGAAAGGCTCGTGTTATGAAGTCACTAGTGCAGCAAAGCTCACAGTTCAACCATTCCCTTACTGGGATTTAATTGGTCTTAAAAGACTGTGTGTGTGTGTATATATATAAATACACACACACACATACATTATATATATATGATGATTATGAAAAAAAGTTAGTAGTATGAAACAAATATATGAAAAACTTGAGCTAACTTAAAATTACCCAGTAAAAATACAGCATCTGGGAGACAAAACAGAATTCATTACAGAGGGAAACATTCTCATATTGCAGGGAGGGAAATAGGATCTATTCTTGGATATGTAGATTTTACAGAGTATCCAACCAGTATCAAGATTCTAAAATATTCTTCAATAACGAGTTTTCAGCCCTTGCACATTAGATCTCCCAATTTCAGTATTTCTGCAGGAAAGATGTTTCACATACTTTTCTTGATCTGGAACTCCACAGAAGGCTTTTGGTTTAGTTAAAAATAGCATTTCCCATTTAATGCAACAAGATGTCTTAAAGGATGGGATTTTTGAATGAAATTTTCTAGCAGAAAGTCCTGTGCCAGACATCTGAACCACTAATGAGGGCATGACAGTTTTAAGTGTATCTATAATCCTCTCACAGAGTTTCCTGTCACTTTGGAATTTTCTACACAATATCTTTCAGTGTTCTTTCTTATTCTAGATCCATGAACATCTTTTTGTTGATACACATCATTTTAGGGATCAAAACAGCGCAAGGTACCCCCAAAGAAGTCTCTGTATCTACATAAGCTAGATCCATGAACATCTTTTTGTTGATATACATCATTTTAGGGATCAAAACAGTGCACGGTACCCCCAAAGAAGCCTCTGTATCTACATAAGATCTTCACTGCCTTAACCAAACTTTTACACATGAATGGCTCACTGCATAATTACCGTTTAATTATCAGATGAATAGATGAGACACCTGGAAGGCTCTTTCTTTGATAGTCATGCTGGTTCAATAGCAATGCATCCTACCCTGCTGACATGTGAGTGAGAAAGCTGATGGTGTACAACTCCACAGTGGTAGCACCTTCAGGTTCTGACACAAACATAGCTTTAATCTATTCATTTATACAGCACAAACCTTTTTAAAATAGTTTGGTGTTTGAGTTGGTATAAATTTAACTCATGGTGAGTAGGTAAAATTACAATTCCCCCCAGCAGATTGCTTCAAAGCAGAGCTATAAATTTCTCAGATTCCTTCTGAACCCCCCAAAAAATAAATATTTAATTGGAAATCATTTTTCTATTTCTTCCTTTTTTCAAAAATCAATGCACACTTAGGACTATTATTCAGTGAACTCAATTGTACTTATTCCGGGAAGAACCCACAAGGACTGTTACCTTCCTCTGCTTTCTTTCTGATAATTATAGTGTTGTTACACATGGAAACTCAACACACATCAAAACCAGGAGGCAGGTCAGATGCCAACAATACATCAATATCTGTTAGTAATTCATTAATATACTTCTCAGCCACATAATAATTTCTTCATCTTTGATTCTAATGAAATGTGCTTCAGCCAACACTGTGTTTCCCAAAGATATCTCTTGCAAAAACAGGCCTGGCAAACAGTTATTAGACAATCTAGTCATCAGTGCTCATGGGCTTCTTCCTGAAATTCTGAATGCTTACTGAGAATTGACTCTAACTTCAAAACTTCAGCCCCTTCAAAACCTGCCCTCACAAATTTCCAAAGCTTCCTCAGGCCACACCATGACAAACACAATGGCAAATCTGAAATCCTGAGTTGCTAATCCCCAGCACTTAATGAATTAGATCTTGAAAACAACAAACTCAATGGAAGACCAGTGCTCTGGCCTATGAGTCCTTTAGAATTAATCAACATAAATATGATTTTGAAAATATTAGAGACAAATTTCCCTTAAAATGAAGAAGACATGGAAAAAAGTTGCAGTATTTATATACCAACTCCTCTTAAACATTTTAAGAAAACATCATGTAACGCAAAACTATCCACTGGGAGAATGTTCAAAGAGGTGATCTGAGATATGAAGAGTCAAAATTAGGCCTCTAAAATCAGTATTCAAATTACTCCTCTTCAATATAACCTTCCCAGTGGCACGGAATAGTAAATATGATCTGATTCACAGGCATTTAGCAGCGAGTGATAAATAATAAACTAAACCCATAAAATACTGCAACTTAGTACAGATTCAGGATCTGAATATGTAGTTTTGAGACACAATCAAAACAACAGCAGAGGTGAAACCACAGACACACAGAAAAGCTGGTTAAAATGTCCTTGAAACCACACAGTAAGGTTACCAATGTTGACCTTATTCAAATCCAGGTAACAGCCTCAGAACAGGTACTGCCCCTGAAGTCAAGAATCACTGTATATATGACCTAGGCAGTTGACTTTCATCAAAGAATGATCAAAATGTAATAAAAAGTATAGTTTTCAGTGATCAGAATGGTTTGAAATGTGCTGTTGTAACACCTGAACAAGGTATAACTTGAGATCCAAAACAAATGAGCACTTGAAAAAAACCGAAACACAACAACAATAAAAAAAACCCCACAACACCAAAAAAAAGAGGTATAGGGAAAAAAGGAGGGAGTGGAAGAGAAAGGCAAAATGCATTTCTTTTAAATTTTAATACTTCTAAAGTAGTAACTTAAATTACTAAGCATGTAATTTAATTCTAATGGAATTTCTATTCTAAAGGCTATTTATTCAGAAGAGAAAGACTTCTCCGTGTTTTTCAGAAGATTTATACCCACAAAAAATAATAATAAAGAATAGTGATGAGAGGGGGCAAATTACCCACTGATTTGTATCCCAACAACCCATTACGTCCACCAGACCTGACTCTGAGTTTGTATTCATCTTCCTTTAAGAGCAAGTAACACCTCAGCAAAAAACTGGAATCTGATGTGAGAAAAAATATTTTTAATATAAGGATGGTGAGACACTGGCACAGGTTGCCCAGGGACGTGGTGGCTGGCCCCACCCTGATAATGTTCAAGGCCAGGCTGGATGAGCCTTGAGCAACCTGATCTAGTGAGATGTCCCTGCCCAGGGCAGGGGGTTGGGACTAGATGATCTGTGAGGTCCATTCCAACCCTGAAATTCTATGATTATGATTTTTATCTGTGTTCTCTTTCCAGTTGAAAGAGAAGAGCAGAAGAACACTACTTATTACTCCTTCAGAGGCTGAAGTACAGGCAAACACAATTTCCGTCTTTCCGAGGAATCTCAATCTCACTCAACAAACTGCATTTAGGGTAATATTCTCTTCCAGAATAAGACTCCTCTCCTCCAACCTTTCCTTTTCAATTTTAAACCTCAATTACAAAACAATTGCTTTCTCAAGTGCTTCTGGAAAGCCTAATTTAATTTCTTAAGATGACAAGCTATTCAGTTGCTAGGGCCTGAAAACCATTCAAACAGAGCCAACTGGTCTGAAGTCCACACCTTGCAAGGCTGACCTAACTCCTGCTAAAGGCAATTAACCATATGAACTCCATCAGCAAAACAGACTCATATCATGAAATATCTGAAATAGCACATCATTTCTTCTATAGTGAATCCAGAAGAGAGGACGTTGCCTAATATTCTTGCTCTGCTAGACAAATCCTCTATCTCCCCAATAAAAAATATATGCTAAAAACCCTTTCTCTTTGAAAAAGGTTTTCATCTCATAGATTATAGTGGAAAGCCATAAAGAATTCATGGCTCCATGTTTTGTTGCTTTCCCATCCCTTAAAGCTAAATTCTGCCTTTCTACAACCCAAGCAAAACAGGGGAGAAAGAAAAGAAATTGACAATTAATTTTTGACCCACAAACTTGACAGCTGCTCAAAGCAGCTATCCCTACTATTTCTGCCAGTCTCAAATTCCACATGCACTACGTGGAGCCTTATGAATCACTATGTTGTTTTCTAAACCAGCTCACATTTAATCATCATTTCACAAAACACAAAAGTAACATGATGTTCTGAATCCTTCTCCAGGATCTGTGGAAGTGGGCATGGCACTAGAGGCAAACACTATGATGAGCTTTTGGGTGTGATTCAGGATCATAGCTGATGTGAAATAAAATGCAGAGTGCAGCAGCCCATGCCAACAAGGAGGTGCATGAAAAATTGAGAAGACTAAAAACTTTCAATGACCAAACTGTCATCTTTCCATCTGTCAAAGAGACAGAAGTTTGTCTCTGTACAGAGTAAGAATAAAATCAGGCTTGCCACACCTCTGTATTTTGGTTAGCTGCTGAAAACAGCATCCAGCAGTATTTCTGGGCTTAGATTTTCATAAAGCCTATGAAACTGGAGAACAGAGGTTATGGCCACTATACTACTAGGTACTGTAAATAAAACTTTATACTAGTAAATGCTATAACCAAAGCACTGCAAGTTTCTTCAGGTAAATATTTAAACTTACTGTATTCTGAAGTAGCCATTTTCATATGGGAACAAATAATAGGAAAAAAATGCCATTATCTTGTCAATTATCTACTACCACAAAACAGTAATTAAAGCTTTGAAATTTATTAACAAATACTAAAGAAAACCAGACCTCATGGTTTTTAATCAGAATAATATGATTAGCCTAATAAAAAGAAGCTAAAGTCCAGAATGGCATACTTCCAGGATGAAGATACCTTTGAAAACACCAGTCTTTAATTTTACAGCAAAATAAAAGTCATACCAGGGTACAGTACAAAACTGAAACATGATGCTTCTTCCTACACGTAACAAAGTCAGACTTCCTGTGAGGAGGACAGAAAAAGGGCCTGTCTTTATTATTATCTAGGTAAAAATTCTTACAACTCATTAGATAGTGTGGTGTTTCTCTCATCTTTTTCTCATCAGCCCCCACTGCCTCCCAGGCAACATCCCACTCTCTATCCTTAGCACTTCCGTGAAAAAATAATATCCATTTAATTTAGAGACATTCCATCAAATCACAGCCCATTATAAACCACAGGAATTCACATGAATTTCAGAATCTGAATTTGTTTTTTCAGTTTTAAAAGCCTTGATTTCAGACACTCTAACACAATAGAGTTGCTCCTGTACCACTGTAGTGTCTTTCTTTACTCTAACCTTTTGTCCTCCCAGAGAGCAAGCAGCACAAACAGCAATGTTTTTCTAGGTAGTCATTAGATTTCTCCTAAATAAATGTGGGGACAGAGGAGACAATAGAGACATAAAGCACTGTTAAATGTAATTGTGGGATATGAAGGGTTAGGTTTTGTTCTTCCACATCAACAAGATGAACAAATTATTCATGAACAGAACTCTATATTCAAGGTGTTGATTTCATCATAGCAAAGGCAGAAAACATTCCAAAAAGGCCATACAAACCAAGCAGAATCTTTTCTAACACGGAAAACCAAATACTCCTTGCAATTACACAATGCTGTGAACAAATGACATTCTGGACCTTTTTGAAGAAAGACAAAAAAATCCTACGAAACCTCCCCTGAAGTCAGAGTTCTTGTCCCTACCTATTGGAATTCTGAGCAATCTTTTTTCTTTTTTTTTTAATAGATGAAGCTAAAAGGAAGAAATTCTACAAAACCATGTGCAATTACATCTAAACCTCCTTCAAGATCCTAAGCACCTTTTTCTGTATTTCAGTGCTTTCTATAGCTCCTCTAGCACTCTCATTTTTACCTACAACTGGTGGAATTCTATACCACATTCTACACTATATCAACACTTAGAAAAGTACATTCTTTCCTCAAAATGTCAAACCCCAAGACCATGACCTTACTAAGGCTTACAGTGTGAATAATCTCAATGAAAACAAAAAAAAACACATAAATTATTTTATGCTATCTTGTGGCACCTGTAGACAGTGAACTGGAAAATATAACCTAACTAGCTCTTTTATGCATTTTTATTTTTAGCATTTCTGTGCACTTTTTTGGCAAAGCCAATTCATCCCAGCTATTGATGTCACCAAATGTCAAAGGATTTCTATTGATTGTGGTGAGGATAATGAATACCAAGTATCTCCCAAACAGAAACCCTTTATCTGACCCAGGGTGTTGACTTCCTTATCTTAATTTCTTCAGGATCACAAGACACACCATAGGACACATACAAAAATCAATTTTGATTGAAGTTACACAAGTGAAATCAAGGCACTGTGAGCGGAAGAGCTACACATCATCATTAATGGGATACAATTTACTAATTTCCCTGCATCTTACCTAACTTTTTAGCAAAATCATTGTATGCACACAGAAAGTTAGAATGCAGAAATGTTAATTGTAAATATTTAGGTCTGAAAGTTGTCCTTGTACCGCATGGTAACTAATAGTTTCTGCAATTCCATCTGACTGCAAATGTGAAGCCTGGGTCACCAGGAAAAGAAGAGCACACTATTTCCATTCCTCCCTAATTGGACCCCAGAGATGGATGCATTCAAACTGAAGATCAAATCTAATGCTTTCAGAATCAAACTGCTGTGAAACTGCCTGTAAAGCACATGTAGCAATAACAGTTCTTAAACTACAGCTAACTGTGCAATGTATCACCTGAATGACACTTATAGAGATTCATTATAGGCAAAGGTCAGGTCCTCACGTGTCCTCTCCTTTTCATGAATAACCTATTTATACTTGTATGGGAAATTAAAAACAAACCAACAAAACATAGCTGAACACCAGGAGCAAGAGCAAACCCAATTCTTTACCTTCAGAAGTGTATTTTCTCCAAAGACTTCTGAGCGTTTCAAAAACTGACAGTGTGGGACATACTCCTCCTGAATAAAGCCAGCATTGTATCATTATCTGCCATAAGCAACCTTGCTTACTGTGCCAAGCAGCAAGGGAGTTGCCTGTAGTGCACAAGAGTGCAAGGCTGGTTTTATAACCCTTGTCCCTCAGCTGCCCCAGCTCTCCTGAGAGCTTACTTAGTCTGAAATTGAGAACATGCTTTTAGAAACACAACATTCATGCCAAGTAATTCCTTATCACATAGTACTTAGCAAGACACCACACAGTTTGTGCTCCTGCTTTAAAACACAGTATCTGCAAGCTTATGTTTGTACATTCATATTAGACTTCCAAACCAATTTTAGTTCTGCAGCTTCTATGCAACCCAGTTGTGCAATCTGTTTTCCCATGTGCCCTCTATTATGTAGGGCAGGATGGCTGAATATCACCTCCCTGTTTGTAAAGTGGTATGCTGCCAAGTTGGATGGGTTTTACCCTGGATGATCCACTTAGGAGTCCATTTCCACTTGTGTGAATCACTGGATTCCATCCCTTCTTTCCAACTGGAAGTAAGTCTACTTTCCTTAGTTACGGAGAAGCCATGGAAATCCTCAGGCCCAACTACACTTTTGAGACTGCCATTAAAAGATAGTCTGATTGTGCTCATTTCTATACAATATCCCAGTAAAAGCAAGAATGCAAAAGGAAATCAAAACCCAAAAAACCCTCCCATCTTTACAATGTCACTCAAGTCATCTGCCCATACGATGACTAGACAAGCCTTTGGCTTTTCCTCATGCCAGGGACACCAACCTTTGCCAGTGTACACGAGAACACCAAAGACACTGGGACTGAAAGCAGCTCTTTAAACAAACCCTGTTTCAAAGACTTGGCAACCAGGACTTGTGACACACAGGACACCAAAACCTTCTCAGGACTAACATGCAGACCCAGCAGATTCACTGTTAGCACATAATCTTCTATCCCTGAGAACTCCTCTATATGTCCTCCCTACTTTGCACCCACATCCTCAAATGCTGACTATGCCACATTAGGCTGCAATAGCTGTAAAGACAAGGTAAGACAACAATTCTTTTGTAGTTCTTCCTCAAATCATCTAGCTAAAGCTCCTCCCCAGGCACTGAAAGGACAAGTATAACGGGCTCAGAAAAGAATACAGAGAAATGTGCCTTAAAAAAGTGATGTGCATTTGATCAGGAAAAATTGATGTCATCAGTGATAAGCACTGTCTTAATTTTTAAACAAACTTAACACAGTAGTTGGGGTGCTTTTTTGTGATGTTTAAATCAGTGCCATATTTTGCTAACCTTTTCTCCTGTACTACAAAGGTTTGCATAGTATTTTGACTTGGTTCTTCGTAAAAGCAAAATTTAGCAAGGTTTTTTACTGCTCAGCAGAAACCTGCATTGCAGCAGGAAGCCTATGCAGAAAATGTACACAGAACCTAGCAAGAGCAACAAATCACCAACTCACTAAACTCCAGTGTGCCTAACAGCCACTGCAAAACAGCACTTGCTTCACAGTTCTAAGCATACCAAGAGGAGATATAAAGTGAAACTTTATATGCAGAAAGTTGTTTATTAAGGTTCTAAGACAACATAGCCAGACTGACTTCTCCATTCTACAATAGGTGAATACAAAGTTTCAGCCACCTAAGAAAACCATCAGGGACACTATTTTGCTTGACAGTATTAGTGTTCATGTTGGCAGACTTCTTTAGACTCCAGAAAAGGAATTTTGCTTATTTTTTTTCAGATTAGGGGGACGTTCTCCAACACCACGGAAACACCATCAGGGACACTATTTTGCTTGACACTATTAGTCTTCATGTTGGCAGACTTCTTCAGACTCCAGAAATGGAATTTTGCTTATTTTTTTTTCAGATTAGGGGGACATTCTCCAACACCACAGAAATCTTCAGGGACATACGTGCTGTAACTAATCTGACCCATTAGACTCCCATTTCACTTCCCTGTGTTGTGCCCTGAAAAATATCCACAGCTCAGTCATGAACCATCAGCAGATTCCTACAGAGTAGTAAATGCAGTGATTTATATATTCTGTGAATAATGTAACTTGCCTAGTTTTAGGAGACCACACCTGAGCCAGTAAAACCTCAAATGCCTGTTCAACTCCTGGCAAAATTTTGAAAAAGTGAAATAGAAAAGAATAAAGAAAACATTTGGTAATGTCATGAAATCCAACTGCACTTTTGATGCAGTTTTCAAACCTTACTTTTGAAGTGTGGACTGCTGAGCTTTGTTACAAAAACCTCCTATTTTCAAAACCTCAGTCTCGGTTTTTCCCAAAGAGAGAAAAAGTACATGCAACAAACCTAGCACAGCCCTGCAAAAGATATCATCAGGCTTGTGCTGACATGAAAAAGTTACACTGAGCATCAGGTCAAATATACAGCCACAAAAAAACAGATTCTTCCTTGAGAGTGAAGTCCTCACTAATGTGTTCCTGACAACTGTCAATAGCTAAAACCATCTTAGTTGCTGCTCAAAGACACTTGAAAATTTTTCAAACCGCCATCTGCCAAAAGGATCTCTTCCTTGATCTCAGAAACTTCACGCATTTAGAACTCAAGGCAGGTTATTTCCTAGCATATTCCTGTCTTTTATTTCTCAATGGTACTCATTTGACAGCAGTTCTAAGTTGCAAAAGTTCCTTTTCAACATCTATCTGACCAATGACAATGGTTACTCAAGGAAGCAGAAGAAATCTAAGTTTGCCAGCACTGAAAAACAAAAGTTAGGAGCATTTACCTTTTTCTACCACTTAAGAAAGGGAGAAGAAGAAAGGAAAAAGAAAAAAAAAAAAGAAAGAAAAAGATCCAAGCACTTCAGGAACCTGGAGAGACAGTGCACAATGTGAAGCTATTCTACCAACAGCCACCACCACACACAACTGCACAACCCTGTCCTCTCTCTTAATTTGTCTAACAGGGTCTTTACTCCGCTTCAGGTCATCAGCAAAGAGGCTAACTGCAACACCAAAATACATCAAGAGTAACACCACATTCCTCAAAACCCACCAACACAAAACACATCACTCAGCTGTAAAATTACTACTGCCCAGGCAACAAGAAGGAAAATACATCAACACATTCAATCACAAGCATCACAGCATTAAAAATTCTGTGACTTTGAAATAGCTTTCACAAGTTAAACCACAACAAACCATGGAAAATATCCCACAAATCAGTAGGTCTAGCACTGAGATGAAGCAGCCTGCAACACCTGCCTAGAACTGTGCATATAAAATTCAGAGCATGTTGCCACTACAGAAGACTTAGGATACGCATTAACGTGTCAGCTACTATATAGCAAAACACTCCAATTTTTTGGCAGAAAAATCAGTTACTTTTTCATTTATCAAAACCTGATGTGTGCAGATGGAGAACAAGCTTATGGCAGGAAAATCATTTTCCCAAAGCCACAAAGAAAGCTTGGGCTATGCCCAGGATTAGAATAGTCCCTGGAGCAAATTCTTGGCCCGGTCTCTGTGAACCTAGCAGGATCTGAGTGAGTGTTAATTCACCTTTTTTCCTCAACATTTACAAATGCTTGTGAGAGTTTAAACATGCTGCCTTAAGCAAATACTATCTCACAAAAATGAGATACAAGTTACTATCAAAAAACCAAGGAAATGCTAAGCAGAGATGTAAGCCTGAAAACGCCTCCTCTAGTGTATGTTCATCCTATCATTTGCCATATGCTTTAGGGACCAATGCTGATCCATTTCAAACTGAAATAAACCCAAGGAAGTCAGCAAATCTATGTCCTACAAATGAAGATCTGTCCCTATACATTACCTCAAGTGTATTTAGGACAGTTCAAGCCTAAATACTCTATAAACCATTAAACATTACTTGCAATGTCCCTTAAATCAAAGTCTTGTTTTCATCCACCAGATGCTTCCCAGCAGGGAAATGTACACACAATAACCCAATGAGTATATCTCTTAGTGGGAGAGTAACAGGAAACTTCCCTTTGAGCAGGGTTTGCTAAAGTGTTCATCAGGACTTGAAATAAAAAAATGTGAATCCTTTTGCTGCCACATCTTAGAATCAGATGTTTGTTGTTCTGGTTTTTTACACATGCACAAGCAGTAACTACAGGTTTCCCCACAATCAGAACTCACATTGTGAAAGGCACATAATTGTGATTTTTACCTCCTTAACCAAAAATCTGTACAAATTAATTTGTTGATCTATTTTTTCATGGCTAGAGAGAGAACTGTTAAACAATTTCTCCTTTCTTTGTTGCAGGTAATTACACACAGAAATATCAAGTCATGCTAAAGGAGAAGGAGACACAGTTTATTATTAGTTTTTAATGTGCCACGAAGATGAGCAAATGAACTGGCTCTTTTGGGTACTATTAGTTCCACACAGTTAGACATTATAGTCTAACATACATTAGCAGCAGCAGCAAGTCAGAGAGTAGTGATGTCTATCAATTTGGGAGGTACACAGTAACCCTCCAAGCATGCACACAGCCCTGATTCATTCACTCTCTTACACATAACAAGCCAAGACTGATGCCTCACATCTGTCTTTCTGCATTCCTAGCAGCAAGCACTAACACACATGCAAACTGATAACATAAGCAGTGCTAGTACAGGCTGTCTCGTGCTGTTAAGCAGTTTTCCTGTCGTTGGGAAGTGATCTGCCATCACTGCAATCACTACCAGTTTTGTCACTAGCTTCCACGATGTTGGCCAGGTCTGATGTTGGTCACTTGGCTCTGCCCTGTGTTTTCCATGGAACTCTTAGCAATGTTTCTCAAGGGTTAACTCAATTCACACTAAATGTGAATTTAACTGCAACATTTCAAGTACACCTTGTCCTGTCTATCGCTGTCTATCAGGCCTACCACAATGGGAATACATGGAGCTCCTTTTCTTTTCCCCAGCCATAGATCCTGGCGGACACCTCAGGCTGCATTTCCATTCTGCTAAATCTCCCACTGAACGATAATAAATCTTTCTTCTAAAATCTGCATTTTTTTTTTCTTTTCAGAGCCTGGGGAAATAGTCATTCTTCGGCCATTTAAATGTTTCATTAAAAAATGTGATCTGAGGACAATGCACTAAGACGTGCATTTTCTTCATCTTGATACGTTGAAAAGACACATTGTACTTAACAGCTCCTTAATGCATAATCTTTACTAGCGGAAGATAAAAAATCCTCATATTGAGGAGAAAACTTCATTTAGGATTCAGCCAAGGATCCTGAGCTGCATAGATCTTACTCATGTTCTCAGCATTGCACCTAGCACAAAAATGGCCCAGAGATCTCTGTGGAAAGGAGAGCTCGTGGTTCAAGTGCCAAAAGCCACTTATTCTGCAACAGTTCCTGGAAGGCAGATGCTTCTTGCCTACCTATTTTTATGGTATCTGTCAGACTATCCCACTTCCTCTGCAGTTTTTCTGTCTAGCAAAATACCAGCTGCTTATTTCTGGTCACTCTTCTTTGACTAAGCACTGACTAATGTGCTTCTTCGAACACTGAAGATGAGCTTATCCATCCCTTTTACTGCACATCCAGAGGAAAAATAACAGTAATGGGTCATACACAAGTCAGAAGATAGACGTAGGAGCTCCTCATAGTTTTTCCGACGAAGACTGGTTTGCAAATGAAGCCTAATGTCTACTAAAAGTTGTCTTTCCCAATCTCCAGACTTGTAGTTTCAGCCTTTACCAAATACTAGGATAATCCTAGCTAGAACAAAACTAACTTGACCAGGTTGTACTACACTTTTAATCAACGTATCAAAGTTTCCCAATCTTTCAACCCAAAAGATTTGACCAACCAACACTACAGTTGCTTGACAGGATACCAAAGCCTATTAATTCAAAATAAAGATCAGAACAGCTGTTAATCTTTATCATCCAAGTGCTATCTCTTCAATGAAAAAAAAAAAAACAAAACACCAACCAACCCAATCAAGTGCTATCTCTTCAATGAAAAAAAACCAAAACACCAACCAACCCAACCTCAAAGGATTTTCACCTGTTTTTATTTCAGGCTAATATTTGTGCTATATTTTTGGCAAGTTGCAATAATGGATTGAGCAAACCACATACACACATTACTTTACTATGAGCCAGAAATTCATACCACTGCAGTGGACAAGCACAACTGCTTACCAGAGCATAACTGGGTTCTAGTACAGTTTATCACATACAATGATAAATAATTTCTTCAAATCAAACAGCAGCTCAATTCATCAAAGTGGATTTTTCATAAGATCAGCTTTCATTTGCCTTTTCTCAAGAAGTGTCACAGCATGTAACAAACAGGAGCACCTAGGACAAGGTTTATGCTCTTGCTGACAATACTTTCAGAAACAAGCATCCTTCAATTCATACTGGGTTACTGACCTCAGCAGGACCAGTGCCACCTATTCACACAACACCACCCTCCCAACTACAGATTTTCTCCACTACCACTGCATTGTCAAGAAACAGATATTATTTATGTGTTATTTTCCTGTTACTAAGTCCTCCCACAGTGCAGGCAGACCAAAACAAGATGAGTCATTTACAAATAAAATTCTGTGCTGAAAAAGTAATAAAATCTAACAAGTTTTGACTTTCAGTGAAAGCAACTCTAACATTGTTACTGAAAAATTCAGAGAACAAAGTGCCAAGAAAGAAACACCAAGGACTAACTCCCCAGTAATGCAAAAGTTATAAAGGTTATTAAAAAAATAAATCAGGTGCAAGTTTACATTTTGCTGCTTACATTTTGTTGTCTAGTAAATCAAAAAATACTCATATTTTAAAATTTCCGGCGGAATAATACCTAAGTAGGAGAAAGTTGTGCTCTGATTTCCTTTACTTGCACTGCTGCAAGGAAGTTTGAATTCAGTAGTGCTTTACAACCTCACAAAATTCAACAATAAAGTGATACTACACAATGAATATTAAACATGCATTTACTTTCATTAATCTTGATTTTCAGCTCCAGATACAAAGAATTACAAGTTCACCTTTGCCAATAAGCAAAGAAGTGGTTTTTCTAAATTGGGAGAGCAGAGAAAATATCTCATGATCGATGGAAATCCAATTCAACTTGTATATCAGGCACTCAGAAAGAAATCTGTTAACACATTCGTGCCCCTGCACAAGCCTCAGTACTACTCTGTGGAACTGATACTACAGCAATTGATTGAAAATGCAGTTCACTTTAAGTCTCTAATTATGTTCCTCCACAGGGCAGATGTACACCCACTTACTTATGTGATACAGCAAATAAAGCAAGAGCAACAATTGAGACTTGTACTAGAGGATCGTTTAAATTCAGTCTTTCACAGAAAAAGTCAAACAGGTTTTTTTATGGACAACAATTAATGCCAATCACATGCAACAAACCTAATGTTAGGGTTTTTCCTAACTACTTCTGTCTGCTTTTTGTCAGGATACACATTTTTCATCCCCTGCAAGCTAGGGATGGCTGTAGGGTACATCATTCCCACACCACCCAGTTGTCACCAATTGGTGTGCCTAAAACCCTCCCCATTAAGTGTTCAGTTCTTTTGCCACATGAAAAATTCACCCTCTAACCATGTCTGTCTCTAATGGCACAGTACAATTCTCTCAGGGGTAGGAGCAGGATCCATGACATCCATCCAATTACCTAACAATGCTTATTTACCTTACTTATTTGTATATTGCACTTTGCTACACAGCTGTATTCTCCTGGTTGGAACCTCTGAACCACCAAACACAGAGTTGCCTTTAACAGAATCTTAGCAGAGATCTGATGGCAAAACTCAAGGCCAAATTTCAAGTGCCTGAAACCTCCTGCTATAAAATAAATATAATACATATAAGAATATGCATGTTATATAGACTATATGATATCAATTATGTAACATAACATAGATGTTAATTCATTTAGAGGATGTTACTGTTCTCACTGGTCTAGATGCTGTACAGTCTTATTTCAGACTTATGCACACAACTAAAACTCCAC
>NW_008666961.1:0-11165 GCF_000695815.1 Acanthisitta chloris | reverse complement strand
GGGAAAGAGGTGTGATTATGATTATGGTACTGAACAGCCTAGACTTCACATACTTGCATGCTCCTCATTCCCCACGAAATGATGTTATAGTGCTAGTTTTCCCTCAATATCAGCATCCTGTTTTAATTTCAAAATTCCTTGGGATGATCTTCTCTCAAGAGAAAGGAATGAGTACTTAGTACAAGCAAAGATTAAATTGCAATTGTCAAATGCAAAATACAACAGGGTAATATGTTTCAGAGGTTAGCAATTAAACACAAACTCAGCTGTTTTAATAAACTTCCACCACAGCAACACTTCTTTTAATTGTTTACTGTTCAAATCCTTTATAGCATTCTATAGCCTGTTCTAGATTTCACAGACTTCTACCATCATTTTGCCTGCCAACTAAGGAAAGGATTTCATGATGTGTGAAGCATTGCAGATTTTAGACCTACACTTCTGTTCAACAGCTATCAGTCTTGAACTTGACATCCATATGCTATTTTCTGCTCCCAAGAAAGTCACTTAGACTTTTGTATGCACGGAAAAAAAAATAGACAGGCCCTTACTGGCCTCTCATTTCATTTTCAGTGAATGAAAATTGCATTTTGCTGTTATTAAGCACAGACTGACCTATACAAAAGGATATCTTCTGCCAGTGCTGCACAGGCAATGGATTTTTTTTGTCCTTTAGATATTGTATGTAATATGGTTAGGACCAAACTCTATTTTCAACTGTAGTGATGCAGCTGTAACGAGGATGACAGGGAAGCACAAGTGTCACTAATATCAGAACTCTGCTTTGGGAATTCAACTTCCATATTTCATTAACACTTCTGTGAGACTACAGCCCTGGAGCATCTGTCTTTCTGCAACTGATGTAATTAAATGTCCTGAGAAACATGTAAAGTGAGGGATCTGCATACTATCACATAGCTCTTCTATTCTATATTGCATCTTTACTTGGGTTTAAGTGTCTGTATGGTATTGTGACTTGAAATTTAACTTTCTGAATAAGCGTAATGTGCTCTGCCGGAAAAAAAAAACCAACCAACTCTCAGGTCTTTAGGAGTGAGAAATGCAATTCTGTATAATTCCTGGAAGAGAAAACACAAAGACCAAGGCTCTTCATGTGGTGAGTGATCCTGGAGAGTTCTGTTTAGGTACCCAGCTGAGACATTCTAAACCTGGTCTGACTGCTGAATGCCCATCATTTGCCTGAAATTCAGTGACCTTTGGAGAACACTGAATTGAATATCCAAACTAAAGAGTCTCAGAATCATGAACCTTCCCCTACATATTTTATGATGCACAATATTATGATTCACAGCTGTGCTCAGGGTACACTAAGCATTGTGCAAACATAATGGAAAGCCCACATATATTTAATTTTTCAAGCAAGAATAGGAATGGCTCACTGAGAAAATGATAAATTCATCAATAAATTAATATAGTCACTCCCCATCTCAGTTGTCTGAGCAGTATGTCTGAGATGAGGAGTGACAGATTACATCAATACATCCACGAGTGAGCATCCAGAGGATGACACCTTCAATTGCTCAATGTTTGTCCTGCATAACTTCATTTGCATGCACCAGAGTAGCATAATAATGGAAGGAAACCAGTAGACATGTCCTACAGCTAACCCAAGTGAGACTTTATGACTTAATGTAGTCATTCTAATGAAGAAAGTACACCTGGATCCACACTTTCTAAGGTTGGAGCTCCTACCAAACCCTAACAATCTGTCTGTTAGAATCTGACTTAGATTTTACCTGAGAGCAAGACCTGAAATTTGTAAGTGTACCAACCATATATTTCAAACAAAATGCCTCTCTAATCCCAGTATGTGGAAGTTCACTCCAATAAATCATTTTTCAGCAACTCATTCTTAAACACAAATGATTTTGTATACAAAATCAGAATATCAGTGTTTTGGCATTTACTTGTAATATCTACTGGCCAACAGCTAATCCTACAACATACTCCCACTTAGAACTGTACCTACCAAGCTTCCACCTGGGATACTATACAGCTTAATAGAATTCACCTTCTCAAAAGAACAGCACTTATTTACTACACCAGACTGAACATTTACCAGGTTATGACCTCAAATCATGGAGCCATTGCTGCACTTGAGTATTCAGTTATTTCTATACAGCCAAACCTTAAAGGTGTCTGTGGTGATCTAAAACAAGTGAGCTCTACAGCAACCAGGAGGACAGATTTGACTACCTGCCTGCTATTTCCCCAGCCCTTGGCAAACAGCCCAGTGTCCCTCTTCCCTGACACAGGGGCACACAGGGCTCTGACCACACTGGGACAGGCTAGCTGCAAGCCCCTTACAAAGCTTACATTTACAAGGGCATACATTCTACATCTTCTGACTACAAAGAGAGCTTTTAGTGCAGAATTTGGTGTGTACATTGTTTTGATATATTGATAAGACTACTCCATTCACTGTGAAACAATTTCAGCTAATCAAATCAGGAAGAGGAACGAACTTTCTGTGAACCACAAGTCTATACTGGACAAAAAATACCAGACAGAGCGGGTTTGTTTTCTGCTTTGACAATATTATCAGAGATTAGATGCTTGAGCAGAAATTGAACTGCTACAGCAAAAGTTATATTTGTATATTTTTTGAAATTATGTTTTAGCAATGTAAGTGTCAAGAAACTAAGACTAATATGTCTCAAAACACCAGAGTTCCACTCCACCTGTAATAGTCCCTTGTCCTTTATTATGATTCTGAAACTAGGCTCAGTGTGAAAACTGCAGCTACAGAACAAAGCAATAGCTGTTGTTATGAAATGACTGACTGCAGCCTCACACTACACAAATACACATTACAAAAAAAAAAGGTGTTCATATTATGTTATAATTATTTTCTTATACGATTGTAAGACAGAAACAATTACACTAAAATTATTATTCTGGTACTTACTTGGGGTGCTAAGGAATAATTTCATGTTCATTCTAATAATTTTTATCATGCTCAGACTCAATTATTACTATATATTTATAACAATGTGAATCCACTCTTCTACATGCATATTTCAGGCAGCATCAAAATGAAGAACAAAATTAATTTATTCACCAGGCATTGATTAGCATTTGATCACAAAAGTATTGCACAAAACAACAATGTCAGAATATTCTGAGAGCACCTAACTTTCAGCCACCAGAGGCAATACCATAGGGCTCTACTGACCTCAAGGATCTGGCAAATTTAAGCCTATAGGGAATTTCCTGATGCCTTAAGCAGGTACATGCTGGAGAGCCAAACCTGCAACTGCACTCAAAGCCAATGAGACCACCCTGATTACCACACAGTGCAGGAGCTGTGCTTGGACACAGCAGCTGAAACTTCCACATGATCCTTTACAAGTACAGCACTTCTGTAATAAAATTAAGTTTATTAGGTACCTGATAGTAAGAGATCTGCTCTTTTAGCTAAAGGAAAAAGCTGGTTTCATGGTCTGTGTAAGTCCTACTTGTCACTATTAGTGAGTGAAAGATAACAACTTCATTTTCCTTTAAGTACTCATTCTGCTCCATATCCAGCCTAGCCTAGTTTAGCTTTCCAAACCCAGAGACCAAACACACTTTGATGCATATATCAGCATTCCATCTCCTGTGTTGCAGTATTTCAGGCCACAAAACAGCCCATCCCAGAAAAAATACAAACCACACACCTGTTTTGTTGCAAATACATGACATGTATATGGGCATGTCATAAATTGAATTTTTGCATCTTTATAATACACAATACACAGGTTCTTTCTAGTTTAGTCCTGCACATTGCAGTGCTGGGTTCATTGCTGGACTCAGTGATCTCAGAGGTCTTTTCCAACCTTAAGATTCTATGATCTCAAGCCTTACGTGCCAGAGATCATTACCTAGTAAGGAAACTATGTATTCAGATCAATGTAAGATTTATCAATCTCTTTCAAAATTACCAAGATCAGACTTCAACTGGGGCAGCATCATAATCCCACCAAAAGAAAATATCTCATACCAGTCAAGATAAACCATTCCAACTTACTCTAACGCTGTAAAAATGCAGTGTTGGAGCCAACTAGATTAGACTTGAAAGGAAGGAAGGGGAGTAGACCATAAAATAGGAAAGGAAGTCTAGTTACAAACACTTGGTTGGAAAAGGAGGCTCCTGAATCACTTACTCTCTGCATGGGCATCAATGACTCCCCTTTGTATTTTTCTTACCTTTTGTATCTTCCATTTCTTCAACTACAGTTATCAAATAACATCAGTTCCCTGGCCTAGTATCTTTACTGTATCACGTGCTGCAAAAGCAGCACCATGAGATACACTTGCAAGAAAGTATTTTGAAGCCTATAAGAGGCTAAAACAGAAATTTACAGAAAGAATTTATAGGGGAATCAGAAAAAGTAGTGAGAATGCTGTCAGTGTAGCCTGACAATTAGTACAGCAGGTCCCCATTTTTCATCAGGGCTGTATTGCTAACACTTCACCCTTACACACAAGGTAAAACGGAAACAAAATGCTCTAGATAGCAAGTGTTTGCAAAGAACTGGCAGTGTCAGACACCCCAAAGTGACAACTAGTCATTTATATCAAACAGGCAGCAAACTCTGGTCACCTGGCATGTCTCCCAAATCATGGATTGGCTGGAGGAACCTGCTAAAAGGACAGCAGAGAGGAAGAGAGCAGCCAATGTGAGACAAGAAACTCAGCAGAACTTCTGAAATTGCATGGGGGATCAAAGTGATTCTAACAGAGTCATTGTATTTTCCTCAAATATTAAAAAGTTTTAATACCAAACACAAGAAAAGCCCTGGCAATGCCTTTGTGGCATGTAAGTTAACTGTCAACTACCTATTAAGAGATTCCATAGAGATTTAATATGTATCTGTATGCTGACTGCTCTTCTACTCTTCATAAATTTAGCCTCTGCAAACCATGAGGAAAGATACATTCCTAAAATATATAATTGGTCTACTACGAAGAGCTGAGTTCAGTAGTTCAGTGCCTATCCACTCCAGCTGAGTATGCAGCCACAGGATAACCAGGCATGGATTTGTATTTTTCTCTCTGAACACTACCAGAGTGCCGTGATCAAGAGGGGGGAAGGGGGAAGGGGGAAGGAAAGAAAAAAAAAATCTTTCAGACAGCCTAAGTAATCTTACAACATGTTTTAAAATAGCCTTTTAAAAAGGAATGGGGTGTTGCAGTTATCTATATTACACCTAAGTCTTACAACTCTGACAATTCAAAACATAACATAAAATTAAGCCATTTTGCAATAGTCCCTAAAATGATATTGTTAATAGGTAACAGTTATTTTCTAACATTGCATTCACTCTCATATTGCTTCAGCAGCAAAGACAGACTATTGTGTTTTCATGGAGCAGAACAAAATGGAAACTTGTTTGGCTCTCTTGTTAACATTCAAATTCTTCACAGTGTCAGATTCTGCTTTTAAGTGTTCCTCCTCTTTTCTATTCTTTTTGAAACAAGTCCTTGTACCTGTGTTTCTATAGAAATTGCTCCCAGTAATATATGTTGAGTTTTCAGAGACCATTTGGTCAGATTCTAATAACCTCTCCTGGGAGCTGACACCAACCTCCAGCAGCAGGTCACACAATGCAGATTAGAATAATAAAAGACATGCTGCTGTGACTTCAGAAAAGGGGGAAAATAATGCAAGTCTGTCTCTATCAAGCCTAAGACTGATGTTCTGAGACTTCTCAGATGTCTCCTAGACAGAGCTTTTGTTTATACAAACACATAAATTCAGTCACTTCCGGTTTTTCCTTCTTTTAAACACAGAATGTGCCATTACAAAGATTTTGTTCCAGTTTTCACATTTCTTTTTCTCTCCAATGTGTTACTTAATTGACCAAGACGGAAAGCTTGTATTTTACAAATTTGCATTGAACTAAAATATATATTTACACAACATTGCATTTTTTTCTGCCTTGAAATAAAATAAATATATTTTGGGTTTTTCCATATAAAAGTGTTTTGGTTTGGCAATTTTTTCCCCACTAAAATTCTTTGTGTAAAGGTAAACCAGAAAAATCTCCTGAAATTTGTAGAAAAACACTATTCTAAAAAGAAATTGGTATTTCTCCTGCAGATTAGCCTTGTCTTAGGGTATCTGTCAGTGTAACACAGATAAATTATATATTTCTCCCTTACAATTCACTATTCTTTATTATACTGTTCCCAACACAAATCCCAAGTGGATTAAGACTTGTCATATTTGACCTCTTTGGTTAAAGGAAACCCAATGCATAATGATTTTTACACTATTCTCTAAAATGAACAGTTCCACATGCATAAATGCTAGCAGGAATCAACATCTCCTGTTTCTTTCTCCGACCTTCAACAACCCTATCCTCTGCAGAAAAAAACCAACAGTTTTACTAATTTATAAGCACCATGCAGACACAGGCAGTCTAGAGAGAAACTGCTTTAGCAGTTGCAAAGGAAAAAACATGAGAAAGCTTCCACAAAGAGAGAAAATCTGAGAGACCAAAAGAAAAAAAAAAAAAAGAAACAAAAAGAGAGGTGTGAAGATTTAAAATATTCCCAATACTCACTGAAAGCAGCCACTGCAAGAGCCAGTGTGACAATAATGGAGACCCAGGAAACCCACAATGCCTTCTTTCTGTAGCTTTGAGCTTCATGAGGTTTTAGCCTTGTACTGCTTTCTAGTAAACCTGATAAGCAATAAGCAAAGAGGGTATGAACAATACATTGCTCCTTTTAAAAACACAGCTGTGTTAGTTCAGCCCTAGATCACACATTTACATTCTATATTACATATAGAAGCAATACAGAATCAAATGCTGCTCACATTATTAAGGTTAAGTGAATGAGGCCACCAGCAACATGTGAGTAAGCAGGAGGAGCACACACAGGCTGTTTTGATTTCACACAGAAAGACCCACACATCACTTACAAAGAGCACTGCAACTGTAGGGCAGTTAGGGAAATTCACAGCACTTACATTTTCCACCTGTGCATCTACACAAGAAATGGCTCAGTAATATGCTCACTCAAATCAAAACTTATTTCAGAACTTAAGGGTCCTGAATACAATTAACATAGGAGAAAAACTGGTGCTCTCCAGTCTCTGGGGAATAACCTCCCAAAGCACAGGGATACACTGCACATATTGAGCACTGAAGCAGAAGCAGGTCTGCCTTAGAATCAAAGCTACAACAGCTGAAAAAAACCCTCTTGAAGCATATTGTCCTTCCTTTGAGGTAAGAACAATTTCCCATCTAGAACTAACTGAAGAACCAATTATGTCCTTACTGTGATCAGTGCAAAGTCTGCTGAACACCAGGAAATGTGATTGTTTCTCTATTTTTTGGCGCTTTCAATTTGTGGAAAACTTTTGTCCACTGATGTTAAATCACAGAGAATGCAAGATAAAAATAAATTAACAATACCTTTTGGTTTTTATTCGCTCAGTCTGAGTCTTAAACCACTTCTAAAACATTCAGAAATTAACGTATTTGTCTTCTGTATATACCATCCAGATTCTTTTATGCTTAATATAGTCATCCAAATTGAAACATGCATTCTTTTTCACCAGCAAGTTCCAGCTCAAATCCACCTGAAGAGAACACCTGATGGTTTTAAATTTCTTAATGAATTACCCCAGAAGATATGGGTGGTTCCTCTCAGATGATGAACACTTTTCAGAGAGATATGCCTGCACTGAATGCATCAAACTGGGACACTGGTTTAACAGCACAACTTTCAGTAGCTGCTCTAAGGTCTTGACAAAGGGTTGGGAACAGGGGCTCTGGCAGACTCAGCAGCAGTTCAAAACCTAACAGCTGAAGCTGTAACTATCCTCACCTTCCCCCAATTTTCTCTCTGATTGCACTTGCCACTTGCAAGGCAGGGACACCTGATCTGGTTCTCAGTGTACTCCTGAATCCACAGTGTTTAACCAAGTTTATTAACCTTAGCAGATATTAATTTCAACTGACTGTAATACACTGACTGAAAACTGCAATGGTTTTGGAATCAATTCAGAACTGAATCAGACATCTCTGCCTCAGGGGCAGCAATGTGTCAGCACAGGGGCAGGCACCCAGGGCTGGTAACGATTTGAGCCACCACATTTTATTCTGACACTTGAAGTCTGTCAAAATTACTGGTCCTAATCCTGGCATAATTGGTGGGATTCACACTGCCTTAGAAAAATTCTCCATGCTTTTTACACCTCAAATACAATAAAGCAGAGAGAGTTTCTATATGGTAGTTCAGAGAGCCACCGTAAGAATTTTGTGCTTGCACTGTGTTTTTAGAAAATTTAAAATATCACCTCACTTTTGTGCTACACACTCCTCTCTTTATGAATGGAAAAGAATCTGCAAACTTGCATGTACCAGGTCCAATATTGAAATTATGTCTGTTTCTTATTATGTGTGTTCTTTGTCTGTTTAATACATGAAAACTGCCAGATGACAACTCTGAAAGGCTTGAGCCTGTTACTGATAGTACTGCACAGCTATTTCTCACATGCCCACTTTCGTTTGGGTGAAGAAATTTATTTTTTTCCCAAATGTTTGGCCTATCTTCTGCTACTATATATAAAGATGCACAGTCTATTTTCTGTCTGATATGAGGTAATTTAACAACACATCTCAAAATATAGGAGACATTTCTATTAATATAACCATAGAGAAAACAGATCTTCTCACATTTTGTGTGTTCACCCCTTCTGTTCCCTCCTCAAACCAAGGATCTTAAATTATGGCCCAAATCTTGTTGGAATGGAGAGCAAAGTAGGTTTTCTTAGACAATTTTGATTCTCAATATTTCAAACCTCAAATAAAGGCAGATCAGAAGGACAGATATCCTCACTTGTTTCTTTCTTTAAAGGCATCTTATAATTCATGGCTCCAGCTCACTATTACCTGGGAAGTCCCACATACACAGTTGATACTTACAAATCAAACAATATCCTAATTAAACTGAGGAATGAATAATAAGCCCCACAGCTAGTGCAGCACTGCTGATTACTATTCACATGTCGAGCACGTGTCCAGTATGACAGAGACTGCGATCTTTATAAACTGAACCACTTCTTCTCTGGGTGTGTTTCTGTCTCTCAAAATGGCTGGCATACTCTGGCTGTCAGAGATGTGAGCCCTTCCCTCCTAAAATAATGCAAATAAATGTTTTTTTATTTTAGATTTTCACCCCTGAGAAAGATCATATCATTCTTATGAGCATCCTAGGGCCAGCACAGAAAAACACAAATTCATTCACATGATTACCAAGCCCATAGCATGAAAATCATTCAGAAGCAACAACAGCTCATTAATTTACACACAACAACACAAGGTAAACCTCCATATTTTTTCCACTGACCATAGGAAAGCAAGTTTTAAGCATCCACAGGAGGCTGAAAGATAATCTTTCAGTATGACCTGCATTGCTACAATGAAATGAAAAACTAGCATCTACAAATATAATTCCTCCGCCCTAAAATTAACATACTGAGCAATATTATTGCCATTAATTTAACACCTGGATATCCTTAAGGTATAGCAAAGATGACGAGCTGGTTAAATCCACTGGATTTTTACTTTACCTTCCAGTATATTAACAGATTTTCTTCCCATAAAAAAATCAGAAGGAGAAAAAACCTGCCTAACAGTTGCAGAACACAAGCTTGGCATATTTGTGAAGTGATTCTAGGATATTCTTTACCATATGCTGACTTACCAGAAGTACTTTTCTATTTGGCTAAGAGATCCTTTTAAAATGTCAAGTTAAAATTTGTGGGAAAGATAAGGCTAATAAAAAAACCTGCTCACCTAAGAATGTTAATTTAAGGACCCCATCCGCAAAATTACCACTGATTTTGGATCTGGCTCCTAAAGAGCAAATATCTTGTTCCAAAATTTAGGGTTAGCTTTTATTTTTAGCAAACATGGAAGCATCATCTCTATAACTGGATCTGCTATGATTCATTGGAAAGGATTGTAGGAAAAAGTACAATCTAAAAGGACAGACTGTTAACATTTTCAACAGGGACAACCTGCAAAAAGCATACCAGATTTTCCTCTATAATGACTGGGAATTATCCTGGTAGATGGAATCAGTGACTACAGGAAAGGCTAAAATAAAGCTACTGCAAGGGCCACAGAAAGAGCATGAAGGCAAAGAAGGAAATGAAATCAGCAGCTTTAGTCTCATCTGCCTCATAGGAGCTAGGCTAGGTACAACAGACTCTCTTTATGGAATCACCCTTAACACCAAAAGGGACAGCTTTCACCTTTAGCTCTGTCATGCTGGGCATGAATTAAACATTTCTGTAATCAAACTTCTGTGGTCGAACCATAACCAAATTTCCTCACTCTCGTTATTTCAAACAGAACTGGAGCCTCAAATTGCCCTCAGGCACAACGTGTGTGCTCTGCCACTGGCAGTGACACGGAGGGTACCAGTGAATAAGGGCTGTCCCCAGCCCCAGCACCACTGGAACCTGTCAGGAACATGGTCACTGCTCTTCCACCCTACTTCTCTACTTTGTGTTCAGGATTTGTGAGCAGGCACAGCATTTGGAAGGCTGGGGGGACAACAGGAGATATGGGACTGTAGAGGGGTTACCAATGAAGACTGAGAACACAAAAGGGATGCTGAAAGCCAAATGAAAAAAAGGAAGAAAAGGCAACAGAGAAGCTAAGGGAAGCCTATAGATGAAAATAAAATGGAGACAAATTGTGTGGCAGAGGAGCCTGGAGGCGTGTGGAGGACAGGGCATTGGGGAGGGTGAAATCTGCCTTTGTGGGCAGCAGGTAAGTGTCTCACACACCCCGAACACAGGTCCGAAATAGATGTGCTTCGAATTCAAGCGTAACACGGTTTGGAAGGAGGCGACTTTCCCCCCCCTACTCCAACCTTTGGGTAAAGAACAAAAAACGAGTTCTACAGAAGGACACGCTCCGATGGGGGAAAGGAAACAAGACGTGAGACAAGTGCCTTGATCTCAACCCCCAGCCTGGCAGGCGAGTTTTCGGGCGAGGTGGGAAAAGCCACGAATAGAGTTTACAAAAATACTTCAAAGCTGTGGCGGAGCGCTCGCACGGGAGCTAAACGGGGCAAAGCTGCGCGGGTGGCGAGGGAGTGGGTGGATGTACCGCGGGTGCCAGCGGAGGGGC
>NW_008666960.1:0-1582 GCF_000695815.1 Acanthisitta chloris | reverse complement strand
AGCAGTGGATAAAACCGTCCCACCTTTACTTTGACAGATGTGATGGTGACCTGTCCTCCACGTGTCCTGCCCCCTCTGGGTGCTGAGCACTGTCAATAACCCCATGCCAGTGGCACCAGGCAGCATGGGCCTGCCATGCCACGTGTGCCTCTGGCTGGTACTCGCCCTGGCCCCACTGGGCACCGGTGCCTGGCAGTGCCCCCACATCCCTTACAGCTCCACCAGCAACTTCTCTGTCCCCTACACACTGCCTGGCCTCGATGCTGGCAGCCCCATCCAGAATGTCGCCGTCTTCACCGACTCTGACAGCCCAGTCGCCGTATTTGTGGCTGTCCGCAACCGCATCCTGGTGGCCAGCCCCGAGCTGCGCCTCCTCTCCGTCCTCATTACTGGCCCAGTGGGCAGTGCTGAGTGTGAGGTCTGCCATCTGTGCCCAGCCACCACGGATGGCCCTGAAGACACAGACAATGTCCTGCTGCTGCTGGACCCACTGGAGCCATGGCTGTACAGCTGTGGCACGGCACGGCACGGGCTGTGCTACCAGCACCAGCTGGAGGTGCGGGATGGAGAGGTGACCGTCACAGCCACACGCTGCCTGTACTCGGCCACAGGCAACAGCCCCACGTCCTGCCCCGACTGCGTGGCCAGTCCTCTGGGGACCAGTGCCACCGTGGTGGCCACCTCCTACGCATCCTTCTTCTACCTCGGCTCCACCATCAACAGCAGTGTGGCAGCACGGTACAGCCCACAGTCGGTGTCCGTCCGCAGGCTGAAGGGCACCTTGGATGGCTTTTCGGATGACTTCCAGTGGCTGACAGTGCTGCCGCAATACCGGGACAACTACGCGATCCACTACGTGCATTCCTTTGCCGACGGGGACCACATCTACTTCCTGACGGTGCAGCTGGAGCTGCCAGGCTCAACAGTGTACCACACACGCCTGGCACGTCTCAGCACCCACGAGCGCGACCTCCGCCACTACCGTGAGCTCGTCCTTGACTGCCGCTTCGAGTCCAAGCGCCGCCGCAGGCACAGCAGCGAGGAGGATGGCAAGCGAGACGTTACCTACAATGTGCTGCAGGCAGCCCACACTGCCCGCCCTGGCGCCCGCCTGGCTCGGGACCTCGGCATCAACGGCACCGACACAGTGCTCTTCGGTGCCTTTGCCGAGAGCCGGCCGGAGAGTCGGGTGCCACAGAAGAACTCGGCTGTCTGTGCCTTCCCCCTCCGCCTCCTCAACCAGGCCATAGAGGAGGGAATGGAGAAATGCCAGCCGATGCTGCGGGGGCTCAGCTTCTTCCAGCCAGTGGAGTACTGCCCACACAGTGTGAGTGCTCCCCCCTGCGCCACGTCATGCCCGGATGCCTGGGATATGAGAAGTTGGGTCTGGGATGCTGGGAAGCACTGGTAGAGTGGGCTGGATGGTGGAGTGGGATAGGGCAGGGGGAGAGCAGTGTCACCCAGGTATGAATCAGCCTGGCAGCCACCTGCCACCTATTGCAGGGGCTCCCATGTTTCAGCAGTCCTGGTTGCACTGAGGCAGTGGGTTGCTGGTGAACTCCCCACCCAGGGCACCTTGTGC